>NW_026252398.1:0-137994 GCF_025094135.1 Mucor mucedo | reverse complement strand
ACCTTCGACATCCTCATTTGTGTCAGCAGGATTATTAACAGAATGGATTCTGCGGTGATTTCCCAAATGTTGATAAGAATTGAATTCTCTGTTGCAGGTAGGACATGGATGTATACTAGTTGTCAATTTAATCCTTTTACGAGCGGGAACAGAAGAGCTGGAAGCGGGATTGGAGATTATGTAGAAAATATCGAATGATGTTAAGCAAAGGAAAAAGGATTTATTGACAGATGATGCATTCAACCCTTATTTAGGTAAGTAATATTTTGGGGCAATAAAAATCTCTACGTCATGAAGAAAGAAATTTGAACTGTAACGATTATGCTAAAATAAATAAATAAAAACCTTTTATTCCAACACTTCTAACAACAACCCATGTCTGAAATAAACAACCATCATCTTTTACAAATGACTAAAACTTGAGATTCTTTAGTTGAATCTGTCAAGAATATTGAAAAGTGCAATCAAATTCAAAGACGATTTAAAGCGAAATGTTTTGGACCACTTTAGTCCTGTAAAAGATACAGTTCAACTAATGACAATTGGTGATCTTCGGTAGCAAGGTTTTTTTCTATACATATATAACTCTATAAGACAATACCTTTATTTCTAATACAACAATCAAGCTTATGGCTCAGTTGAGCAATCTCTTCAGAGAAAGAGATACGTGGAGAAACAGGATTACTTGGGTCCGAAAATGTATGGTACCAATATCGTGCCAAGCAAGGTCAATGGCAGGCGTACTGGCTTCAAGCAGAAAATAATTCACTCTGTTCCAGCTACTAAACACTAAAGATACCATTGGCGAGACAGATAGTTTTGCCCTCCTCCCCACTGGAACAATGGATTCAATGCGATCGCGCTCAATCAATTGACTAGAGATGTTAAAGGGATGATCTCGGTTGATCTTCGAGAAAGACAACTTTAGAAGGATATAGATACCAATTGTAGTTGAATTATTTTATCTTATAAAGCAGGAAGAACTTACACATAATGAAAAGATCGACATTTGTTTATGCAAAAAATTTCTGGTGTACCTGGTAGGACATTCAAAGCCTTATAACAGACAGATGCAAGAGAGGTAGGTATGAAACGATATATTTTCGCTCTTAATGTATTTAAATAAAGTTTTTTTCTAGACTACTCAAGCTGATGGTAGTGAGTTGGAGGGAGAAGAACAGAACCCCAGTGAAAATAATGAAGATTTCGAAGCTGGATCATCTTTGCCACTGTTAGTAAGACTTCATTTTTATCTTCTTTCTTTTTGTCAGAGTAATTACATTTCGATAAAAAAACAAACTCGTTGAAAATCTTGTAGCTAACTAAAGAGCCTGATGCTAATGCTAATGTAGTCATTCGACCCATGCATGAATGACTAGTCCTGAAATTTAAGATCTTTCAGTTGTATGTCTTTTACTTGTTGATGGCAAGTCTAAATTTGTAAACATTCTCTCTTGTGGAAACTCTTAAATCATTTGTTGCTTTACTTTGTTTATCTCTACAGACAATCTTCCAACCTTACTTTTGTTTGCCTTCTGTAAAAAGCATAATTGAAGCCAGTCTGTATCGGAAAGTTGTCTCGTCACCCCGTCGTTATTTGTATCATTTTTTAAATAAATAAATGTTGGATCATCATTACATGTAGCGGTTTTTAGAGAACAATTCAAACTACATCGAACAGAGTTACATAGCTGTTAAAGGTTAATTCTATATTAGATTATGATATCAATTATTTTACATACCATTTTATGGTTAGTTGTTAAAAAGAAAACAGAAGAAAAAAAATCAGGTTTATGTATAAGAACGGTACACGCAAACATAAAGTGCTCCTGCAGTGCGTTTGATAGGTACTTTCAATAACCCTTGGACTATTTATTTGTTTTCTATAATTTTTCTCTTTAAAAGATGGAAAAAATGGGGAAACTAGAAAGAAAATTCTAAGAAGGAGGGTGATTTTAGAACAAAATGTTGCAATTGTTTATTGAGTGGCAAGCATTTGGACTTAAAGCCCTTGGCCTTAAGCACTAGAAACAATTTATTTGTAATATAAGTATGCTAATAAAACCGTGAATACTTTTTCATAGAGACATTTAAAAAGTGCAAAAGTTTTGAAAGTTATTCGTCCCTTAAAACCAGCGAAGAAGTAAAGTTTATTGCCTTTGAAAAAAAAAGCATAAGTCAATTAAAAGCACGATACAAAATAAGCCTAACCGTGTAACACCAAACGTTATATGAACAAGATACACTTTTTGACCAACTGTTACGTTCAGCGTATTAACTTAAGAAATTTTCATTTAATCATACCAATTATATAGGTACCGTAGTATATGTTTATTAAACTACAAAACTCGATTTTGAAGTGGTTTTTTATTTCTTTAACAAGTATACGGCCCATAATATTAAGCATTAAATACGTACCTGAAAAAACAGTATTCTTTTTTTTTACAGCATAATATCTGAGACGGCATAGTTTGTTTGACAGCGTAAATGTTAGAATAGTTTTTTTTTTGTCACATATAATAAAATACATATTTCTTTATTTTTCTGTTCTCGTCATTGTCAAATGCATAAGGCATGTCAACATTACTATTCCCAACAACTGTTTATTTCAAAGAAAGTAACAACATATCACTTTAGGATAGCATAATATGCAAAAAAAAGGTTGCATGGGACGAATCCAGAATGTACCAGTATTATATTCAGCTGGCATTGTTTCTTCTGTCAATCTTTTTTGGACTTCTTCAAAATAGTTGTACAATACACTATCCTGAACTTCACCATACGGAAATGCTTGCTCGTCTGTTACGCTCTCGTCATCACTAGTATTATCGGTCTCAGTTGTCATACGGTTGACGGTGTCTTCTTCTTCTGACGCAGTAAAGGCATTTTGATCATCTACAACCGGCAATTGGTTTACACGGCTGTCAGAAAGATTTATTTTGGGAACATCGACATTTTCTTGAATTCTTGATTCCTCAATCACAGTCTACGTTCTTTGTTAGTTTCTTATAATCATGAAAACCATTTATCCAATTTACTTCATTGGCCTTGTGATAATTGAGAATAAAAAGGGAAATGTAAATTGGAAAATAAAGCAAGTAAAGAAATGAGACTCGATAATCCTTTATTATAAGTTGGAGAGTTTGTCATGATAAAAATAGAGGTCCTTTTTATATTCAATTATTACTTCAAGATTTTTCCTGCGCAGATCGAATTGACTATTTACCCGCAAACTGGGAAATGGTAGAATTAGATTTAGAAATCAGTTACATATGAAACATAGCTTATTGTTATATACAAGGAGCTAGTTGACCCATATCCGGCACTTCTAGAGCATTATAGTTTATTCATTCAATGACAGGGTCCTTGATTGGATTACTAAAATAAATTTATGAGAAACTAGAAGATTCGGCAGCTACTCGACCAATCCAGGAACGATTATGAAATCTGATCTCAGTTGGACATATGAGGGAGCTGGTACTGTGTCGTACCAATAGGAATGTATTCACTATATGGTACTTATAATACATAGGTTATATGTATTATAATTGAGTGACAAGACAAGAGTAATTGTATTCGTGGAATTAGGCGTCACATACGACAGGCCTGACTTGAGCTTTTGCCATTTTGGTTAATTTTTCGCATACTTTGAAATAAAGAGTTTGTTGGGGGTAACTCTTTTTGGGGCAGATGGTCTTCCAGCTCTATGGCATACAGAATTTTTTTTTCAGGTGTTCTTCCTGTCCTAGCCATATTTTTGTAAAGAAATAACTGCGAAAGAAGTTTTTTATAGATTTAAAAAAACCACGCCTTGTACATTTTTTTTTAAAAAAAACTAATCCCCGCTGATGTCTTCAGGTTTCGAAAGACATTTCAGTTAAGTTTAAGGTGTCTTGGGTGAAATTGTTAGTATTAAAACAAAAGAATGTATATCACAATTAACTTCAATAACAGATCAAATTACAGAAAAAGGTATCATCCTTTCGATAACTCGTTACTTTTTATCGAGGTGCCTATGTACTAAATTGTAGGTAAATCAAGCTCAACCATTTCGCAGTAACATCTTCCTAGTTAGGCATTGTGCCACCCGTTTACAAATAAATGTTTTTTCAAAGAATTTGGTACTAGATCTTTTAGGAATTAACATAGACTACGTTAACTATGTACCTCCAAGCGACTATTATATTAGTGACGATGAGTCTGAAGAACAGATGGAAGATGTGGCCTATACCGGTCCTCAATATTTGGATTAACCAAAGAGGATCTTCTTAAACAATTTCCAGACTTAGAAGATATTTCTATCCCTTCTTTGTGGAAGCATGTAACAATAGAGTGTACTTTTTCGTTGAAAAGGGCATTTTTATACAATAAAGAAAGGGAACCACGACGTATTATATTGTCAAATGTATGAAAAAAATAACGGACACACTTGATAGGCACGACAAAAAAGGATTTTTTATAGTAATGGATAACTGCAGGATTCACCATTCTGTATTTGTTACTGATGCTATCAATAAGAGAGAGTATAAACCTTTGTTCATGCTCCCTTACTCTCCTTTTTTGAACCCGATCGAAGAATACTGGTCAAAAATAAAGAGCAATATCAGCGAACAAAGCCATTAACGCACGCCCGTTAAAATTTCCTTTTTGGGATCTCCACGCCCGCGACCCGACTCTTGTAGCTGAGAATAATCTCAACGCCCGTAATATCTCCACGCCCGTAATATTTTCACGCCCGTACATAATATCTCTACGCCCGTAGTTTTCAAGCGCTAATAGCAGACCCATATAGACTGGGATCTTGTATCTGAGCCGCATAACATACACTAAAAAGCTCCAAATGTCAGAAATTAAGCGGCAGAGAAGTACTTGTCTTTTTTTTCTGCCCTAGGAATCGAAAAGTCTTAAATATTAAGTGGGTGACTGACTGACTGAGAATAGAAAAATCTTGGAAATTAAGTGGGTTCTTGACTGGAAATCGAAAAGTCTTACAAATTAAGTGGAAATCAACTTAGTAAAAAAAAAGATAGAAAGTAGTTTTTATTCTGTATTTGAAGTTGGAGAAGGAACTAAAGGTTCAACCAAGAGGCTAAGAAAAGAGATGCAATTTGATCTCACACTGGCGTATGTGTAATCATTCGCAGCAAAACAACGATGAAGAAGCTTTATAAACAGCTTAGCCATTATGATTCTACGGCATGTTCCGAGGTTGTTACTTTTTGTGAAAAGGAATTTTTTTAATTCATCCTTGTGCTTTTCGTTTGATTCCCCTACAGCTAATGTCTCAGGCATATCTTCCACATCAATACCGACAAGCATTGGCACGACACGTTTTGCATCGTAATCCTTCTTGACGTTGGAAGGAATAAACAAGTGTAAAAAATCTAATATAATTGTGATAGTGGCAATACGGCTATGGTACGTATCAAGTACGTCTGTATAACGGGAAATAAGCTTATATTGCACTTCTTTATACTCATAATAATTAGTGAAATGAAATTTGCGGGAATCCTTGATCATTTTTAATTTATCGCATGTCAATTTGGAAAACTCCTCGTCAAATTCCACAAAGAGTTAATCCAATATATGAGCACACGTAACAGTTACTGCTTCATTCAACATCTTTTGGTGGTATTATCTAATTACGAAGTTGAGTTGCTGTCATAGTGAATTACGGGGTGAGGATTGAATTTTTGGTAGGCAGTCAGTTTGCAACGCCCGTATATTTCATAGTCCGGTGGCAGAGTCGGGTTACGGGCGTGGTGATCCCAAAAAAGAAAAATTACGGGCGTGGAATAAGTTTTTGTTTTTTCAAACGTATTTTTTTCAAATAAATGTATTTTTTAGCATCACGCGATGGTCTACACGTCGATTGACATGCCATATCATCTAAACGTCATGGGATGATCGAATTCTGTTTTCCATAAATTCTGCTTCACTGTTATTACAAGCTACTACTGGAGCGCAGATAGACAACTACCAAGTTCTGATTTGCTTGGGAGGTTTTTGCCAATGTTTCTAATTTAAGTAAAGGCCCAAACATTATAAATGATGAAACAAGCAATTAAATCATTCTGACATAAGCTTGTTTATCAGCCTACAAATAAAGCTGGTTCCCACACTTTATTCTTCTCCTTTTTCTTTTCCCTTAACATACTTCTTTATCGTATAAAATTAACCGATCACGTAAAAAGGTTAGTTTAGTAGTGACTCTTGTCTCTTTGAAAAGAAGCTAAAATAAAAAAAAGATATATTGTGATATTGCGGCTGGGGCTAGTCTTTGCTATAGGAGGGGTGACCTCCTATAGCAGGGAACTTGAATTTTTGGAAACTCAGAGGCTGTGAATGGCTGTGATTGCACTGTAAATAGTTTTATTTATACTGGCCTTCTGGTCTTGGCCAGACTTGCTGTAAGTAGTATAAAAAAATACGTTTGAAAAAAATACGGAGGTCTAAACATTTCCCTTTAACAGCATTGACATATCTGCTCGATTTCATAGTTTCAGACAAGATGTAAATAGCCGCATACAGCAAGACATCGCTTTCACCGTTGAAGAGCATGTGCAGCATTTACTCGCTCTCTCCTCTATATTGTTATTGAAGCCATCGCGCACCCACAAAGATTTGCACAAGCACATTGATCTCAGCACATGTGACGCACTTTGCCAGCATATCATTCAAAGTCATAAAATGACTAATCAGTCGTTTCCATCTGAAATAAAACTGCAACTCGAAAAAATCATGATACAATTAGATGTGGTAAATTTGAGAGAGAAGCCAGAATAGAAAGATTAATAATTCTTATTTTATTTTATTTTTTGATCCATAATATTAGGACGGTGACCGAGGTGAAGCATGCACCCGCCTAGCAGCATCACGGCAAATTTCAGCCCTATTACAAGACGATGATGTCCTTAATCCTGTCAACAGAATTTTGCTGTCCGTCCAAAACATGTAAGTTTTTAGGCTCTGAAAATATCACGTCTAGTTCTAAATCATTAATAGGGTGGAGAGGCTGCCACGCAGAATCACTGAAGACGGGCCCAAGGAAACGGAACTTATTACCCAATATTTGGAAGCGATTCTCAGTTCTCTTTTTGAAGATTTAGATAACAATATAGCATTTCGATGGCAATTGAAACTTTTAGCTGGGATGAAAAAGGATATAAGAGAGAGGGGACAATTTGATATTCATAACTTTATTGAATAGGACTTCTGTCAGTGATGACGAAAAACAAGCCAATGTACAACCTGACGCATCAATTAATAGAATTTATGGAGCAACGTTGGGTGACCGAATTGGTTGCGGAGAAGTGAAAGCGCAGTACCTGGCCCTCAATCACCGGCTAGTTGGTATCGATCTGATGCGTGTTGCAACTTTGGCCAAAGATGCTTCTGATAAACACAAGTTGAAATCTACTCTTGCTTTCCTTGTAGTTGGTAAAACTATAGTTGCGTTCTATATATCTATAACATTCTCATTCTATATTACCACATAGGCAAAAATGCTACGTTCTACATAATTGATCGCGCCAAAACAGACCTCTATGCCATGTGTGAAATTGCTCATATCCAACTTCCATACAGTCTTGATCAAGTACCGATTTTTATTCCACTGATCTTTTTAATGATAAAACCCAAAGTTGCCAATGTATTGTTTCTCTTTCGTGCTCTTCTCGTTAATGATGCGTAAACATTCACCACCTAACAATAGCACCGGAGAGCGTAAGTAGATCTAAATACTAGCTATTAGTAAGGCAATATATGACTAACCTAAAACAATTAAAGCATCCTCCGTAACAAAGCGCTTGGACAAGAGAAAGGGTAGAGAAGGTAAATAAAATTATCATTTACCTTTAATTTTCTGTTTTTCGTAATGCGTCTATGATTAGGGCAACTGCATGAGCAGCTGCTTCGTTTTTCTTGAAAATATGTTGACATAAGCATTACTTTTCCTATCATGCCTATTATTAACAGTTTTCGTGATATAATTCTTAGTGCAATGAAGAACTATACGCATAGTTTTAATGAAAGTATTAAAAGCACTGTCAAGATTCTGGAGAAACATAAAATACATATAGTTTGTAAAAAAATGGACGAACATATCAACATGATGATGGTTATTTCACCCATTTACAATACTTGGTTGGAGTTCTTAATGTAAAATTGGAGAATAATTTTGTGTTGAATTCAGACAGACATCCAAATCTCACTGCTATTCCAAAAGACATGTTACTGCTTTATGCTTTTAGTCAAGTGTATGGGTATAAAATCTACTGCTTTTCAAGTAGGTCTAAACCAACAATAATTAATCTCAACAACAAGCACTGTCAAGACCGCTCTTTACCGTACTTTGGTGTATTAAAATCAATTAATTCTTATACTGGCATTTTCAATATAAAAAAGATCAACTATTTTATCGGAGCAGAGTTCTTTTAGTCTATTTTTACCTCGAATAAAGATATACTTTTATCTCATTACTTTCCAATTCGATCAATTTTGTCAAATACCACAATACAGTCGACGAAAAAAAGGTTGGCCCAATAAAAAAAAAATTGGCTGGTTCGAAATGAAATGGGTCACAAATTGTAATGTATGCTTTTTATTTTGTTTCTTATAATCCTTTTTCACAATTCAAACATCTCTGCTAGAACTTCAAAGAATGCTTTATCTAATTCTCGCAATCTTCTCTGCTGATGTGGAGTGATGCCTTGCGAATACGATCAGTGATTATTTTACATTCTGCCTGACAGAAGAAGGATCATTATATACAACAGTCTTCAGCTTGGACCAAAACTCTTCGATCTGATTTAAAAAAGGAAAATAAGGTGGCAGAAAGAGAAGTTTATAGCCACATGCCATATCATCTAAACTTTATGGGATCATCGACTTTTATTTTCCATAAACTCTGCTTCACTGTCATTACATGCTACTACTGGAACGCTGATATACAACCACCAAGTTTTGATTTGCTTGGGGGAGTTATTTTGCATATGTTTCTATTTTTAGTAAAGGCCTAGACTTAATGAAAGATGAAACAAGCAATTAAATCATCCTGACATAAGCTTGTTTATCAGCCTATAAATAAAGCTGGTTCACACACTTTATTCTCCCTCCTTTTCTTTTCCTTTAACATACTTCTATCGAATGAAAGTAATTGATAATGTAAAAAGGTAAGTTAGTAATGACACTTCTGTTTCTTTCAAAAAACGCTAAATCGAAAAAGATATATTGCGGCTGCGGCTAGTCTTTGCTATAGGAAGGCGACCTCCTAAGCAGAGTTCTTGAGTTTTTGAAACTCACGGACTGTAAATACCAGGGGTGCATTCTAAATAGGTAAATTCATACTGGCCTGCTGGTCTTCTGGCCAGAATTTCTGTAAGTGGTATAAAAAAATTTATGTTTGAAAAAAATACGGAGGTCTAGATATTTTCGTATTTTTTCCGCCAAAAAAAAAATTGTATTTGACATAAAATTATTGTTTATTATTTTCCATAGATCCACCAGGAAGCGACTTGATTTCTAAGCTTATATTACGAGATCCTGATGTTGTTGAAATGGTTACAACGACCTTCATAGGTAAGAAATGCTCAATTATTTTTACATACAAATGCTGACTTTTTATGTAGGTCCAACTGCTGCATCCCTGTATTCTCCAAGACCGACAGAATGGGCAGACGGTTCTAAGTCCGATGTCGTATATGTTTCCAATGTTTCGTCTACCAGTTTCCCGCCAATACTAATCGAAGTCCAGCATACAATTACACCAGACTTTATTGACCGCCTGATCAACTACTCTCTGTCTGTAAAAAAATGCTTTAAAGAAAAACTGATTGTGATTGTATTTGGCACGCATGCACTTAGCTGTGCGCAGACTGTAAATAGCTGGGCCTACACTGTAAATAGCTGTGCGCTACAAGGAATGAAATTAGTCTTGATTTTGAAACAACTTCGTTTGAATTCGCAAGAGGGATCCCAAGTAAATACTGGGCGGAAAAATGCTACATACTTGATAAAAATACCATCGCTGAAGCCACTAAAGTAACTCCCTTGCCAGCAATGATGGCATTGGCTTATTTTTTCTCTTCCCAAAAGCTATCTCTTTTATCAAGTCAATTTCAAGATGATCCTACCGTTCGGAAGTTGTATTCCATTGCCAAAAACCAGACGTCAACAAGGATTGTACAAGAAAAGTCCGTGGCTGAAGCTTTACTTGAAATCTGTGAACAAACCAACAAGCAGTTCAAGGAAATTTCGAATACTTTGGATCCCATGCCTGATACCCTGTTGAAGAAACGATTACGTGCTTATACTAGTGATGGCCTGTTGTACACCGAGACCTGCAAACGTATGTACATAAGAGAATCAGATTCGCTTGTTGAGCCAATGCCACCACCACCCGTATTATCCGAGCTGGCAAGATCAAGTTTAGTAAATGAAAGTAGTTCTAGCGTCGACATACTTCGCGCCGAAGCTGATCTCCCGAAAACTGATATGGAATACGTTCAACAATTCAAGGAAGGCGTAGAAAGAATGGATTGGAAAAGGAGAAGGTTTCTTTAGTTCTTATAATAGTTTTTCAAGTCTAAAAACTTCTTATTATAAAAGAAGTAATAAATAAAGAATTCTGCTGTCATTATCACCTTACTATACGGTACCACCTTTTTTTTTTTTTTTTTTTTTTTTTTTTTTTTTTTTTTTTTTTTGCTGAGCTCAGGCAGTAACAATTAAGTAGTTGTGATGCTCTGGTATACCTTACGGTTAACGAAAAAAGATTGGCCCAATAACTAAAAAAATAAGTGGTCAGTCTGAAATGAAAAAGGGTCACCAATACAAAGATGTAATGTGGATTGGCCAAATTCTCTCTTCTTTTCTCTTCTTCATTTTTTTTTATATTGCTTAACACGAATGGAGAATACTGTTTTGACAGTGAGACAGTAGCTGTGATGATGCAATTATATATGGACTGGGAAGAGACTGCAGTAGTAAACGCAGCACAAAAAGAAGCTAACAGGTAGGCCAGACCTCACTCCAAGGAGTCATCCCTTGATGTAGTGGAGAAGGAAAGGGGATTATACATTACCAAGAAAGAAGCAAAGGTAGTTAATTTAATTAATTTGTTGCAAGAGCTTGAGGATATGTCTATCAATGAAGCGAGTAGAAAGGCAGGGCTCTTCAAGTCAACAGCTACTCGTAAACTCAAGCAGTGAAATCAAATGACAAGCGAAATAGCTGAAAAAGGATTCCTTGATTCTATCGCAATCAATAAAGGAAAAGGACGACCCACAATACTCAAATACGAACATATTGTATTTGTCTCTGAGCTGCTGGCTCATGAGCCAACATTGACAGTCGAAGCTGTTGAGGATGCTTATAGGCACGGCTTAAGAAATAAGTGATAATTGTAGTTATTACATATATATATATATATATTAATTTATTATTATTAGTTATTAAAACAAGATCATTATTTAATGCTGGAATAGGCAGACCATATTATTTTCTCATAGGGCCAAATTTTTTAGTGCGACATCATTTTGGCAAAAGCTGTATCTAGTGATATTGCCTTATTTGGGTTACTGTTTTTGCCATGAGGTGTTTCAACTGTAAGGTATTCCAGAGCATCACAACTGCTTAATTGTTACTGCCTGAGCTCATCAAAAAAAAAAAAAAAAAAAAAAAAAAAAAGGTGGTACCGTATAGTAAGGTAAGATATCGACAGCAGAATTCTTTATTTATTACTCTTTTTATAATAAGCCGTTTTAAGACTTAAAAAACTATTATAAGAACTAAAAAAACCTTCTCCTTTTCCTTCCTCGAAACACTTTTTCCAATCCATTCTTTCTTCGCCTTCCTTGAATTGTTGAACGTATTCCATATCAGTTTTCGGGAGATCAGCTTCGGCGCGAAGTATGTCGACGCTAGAACTACTTTCATTTACTAAACTTGATCTTGCCAGCTCGGATAATACGGGTGGTGGTGGCATTGGCTCAACAAGTGAATCTGATTCTCTTATGTACATACGTTTGCAGGTTTCTTACTTCTCTTGGCAAGTTTTGAATTGCCATGTAAATAAAACCGCAACAATACACACTGTTACTACACAGCTGAAAGCAATCACAGTTAATCGTGAGCATCAAATTGAAATCGGATTGATGAACGAAAGGAACTTTATCAGCAGGATCCATTTTAAATGTCTTGAACACACGATCATCATACACATCCGACATCACACCAGGAATCACTGTTCTTGATTTCCATTGTTTAATGTTGTCAACAAAATCATCGCGCAAAAAAATGTTCTCAATATTGATACAATGGAGCTGTAATAAAAGGATTGGATAAGCTTCATAACACCTCTTGCATTCGAACTAAACAAAACAGTGTTGCAACGAGGAGATCCAGGAAAAGGCTCCTTCGAACTGCATTTCTTTCCAACCGAATGACTTTTTTCTTCTACCGTATGAAAAGCATGTACACCGTGGCATGCAGTACAGCTTACATACTCCTTCATTCCATTGTAAACTCTGACACCGAGTTCACACCAAGCAACGAATGTCTCTGCACGGATAGGAAAACGATACTGCTGGTGAGTTAACTGCAGTACGATGTTAAACATGACCATAAGAAACTCACATCCCTCGTCAGTTAAATGATTTCCGTGAAGCAAGAGAACTGTCAAAAACAAAACAAAGGACAGAGACTCAGTGGAAAGATGGGTCTTGTTCGAGAATGCAACAAAGGGATCTATTGAAAAAGACGCCAATGCCGTCATTGCTGGCAAGGGAGTTACTTTAGTGGCTTCAGCGATGGTATTTTTATCAAGTATGTAGCATTTTTCCGCCCAGTATTTACTTGGGATCCCTCTTGCGAATTCAAACGAAGTTGTTTCAAAATCAAGACTAATTTCATTCCTTGTAGCGCACAGCTATTTACAGTGTAGGCCCAGCTATTTACAGTCTGCGCACAGCTAAGTGCATGCGTGCCAAATACAATCACAATCAGTTTTTCTTTAAAGCATTTTTTTACAGACAGAGAGTAGTTGATCAGGCGGTCAATAAACTATGGTGTAATTGTATGCTGGACTTCGATTAGTATTGGCGGGAAACTGGTAGACGAAACATTGGAAACATATACGACATCGGACTTAGAACCGTCTGCCCATTCTGTCGGTCTTGGGGAATACATTGAAGCAGCAGTTGGACCTACATGAAAAGTCAGCATTTGTATGTTTAAGAATTATTGAGCATTTCTTACCTATGAAGGTGGTTGTAACCATTTCAACCACTTTAGGATCTTGTAATACAAGCTTGGAAATCAAGTCGCTTCCTAGTGGATCTATGGAAAATAATAAACAATAATTTTATGTCAAATACAATTTTTTTTTTGGCGGAAAAAATACGGAAATATCTAGACCTCCGTATTTTTTTCAAACGTAAATTTTTTTATACCACTTACAGAAATTCTGGTCAGAAGACCAGCAGGCCAGTATGAATTTTCTTATTTAGAATGCACCCCTGGTATTTACAGTCCGTGAGTTTCAAAAACTCAAGAACTCTGCTTATAGGAGGTCGTCCTCCTATAGCAAAGACTAGCCGCAGCCGCAATATATCTTTTTCGATTTAGCGTTTTTTTGAAAGAAACAGAAGTGTCATTACTAACTTACCTTTTTACATTATCAATTACTTTCATTCGATAGAAGTATGTTAAAGGAAAAAAAAAAGGAGGAAGAATAAAGTGCGTGAACCAGCTTTATTTATAGGCTGATAAACAAGCTTATGTCAGGATGATTTCATTTGTCTATTTTACCATCCATAATGTTTGAGCCTTTACTTAAAATGGAAACACTTTTTTTGTCAACTGTATCAGGTAATATTCTTCCTTCTAGAGAGCGTACCTTTTTTGATTTTCAATTCATTGATTTTCACTCACTCAAAATTGAAACTGGCGAAGAGAAAATTGCGATTGTAGATGACAGTGATGAAACGATTTTAAAACAAAGTGATATATTTACGTTTAAAGGCTTTTGGGAATTGCTTTCTAGTTCAGTAGGTAGAAAAAAGTCACACAAGTATAAACACCCGTAAGTAAATATGCTTAATTATTATATTGAGAACAGTAATTACTAACTTATTTTACTCGTCATATAGGGTGATTGACTACGTATCAAGAAAAATATCAAGCGGAAACTATTGTGACTTTATAACCACGACAACTTTAGTTTCTGCGTGTAAACAGTTCTTTACCAATTGTTCAAACATGTGAACCTACCAAAGATTTGCTTCTGATTTGAGAGTCACACTTACTCTTATTTTACGCTTGCAACTCTGTCCGAAGAAATCCCATCGTCTGAACGATCCACATGCATGAAAGAAGCAAAAACAAAATTCACGAAAATCCCTCAAAACAGTTAAAAAGCGACACCAAAAAAGGGTCATGATAGATTTTTTTTTTTGACGTGATTGCAAAATATAGCACAAAAAAGCTGAACAAAATACATGTCGTGGACAAACTTATCGACGGTGTTTTCAATTCTTGTGAGAGGCTCCGTTCAGATTTGGAGTCACCTGTAAACAAAGATGATAATTCCAACGAATTTGAAGGTAATAATTAATGGAATACAGCAATACGTATTGGTTTTAAAAAGCTTCGTTTTTATAATTTTTACTTAAAGAAGACGCTGAAAATTTTAATGAAAATGACGAAGATCTAGTAATAATTGATAATGTCACTGAGTCAGATACCAACGATAACGATGTCAAAGACCTATCAGCCTAAGAGATTAAAGCTTTGTGTGCAGTATGCACAATGTTGATTACGTCCCCTTCCATCGAAGGAAATGTAGACGCAACCTATATCAAAAAGCAACTTTATTATGATAAGCAAGAATCTATACCCGCCCTTGCATTAGACACTTCTGCTAGAATAGTCAACGAGTAACGACTAATAAGTTGTAAAAAAGATGAAAAAAACGCTTTCAGATTTTTTCAGATGCGCAAAATCAGACTAGTCAAGTTTATTGGTCGGACTGGTACAAGATTTAAGGAAAATCGAATGTGACAAAAGCTGTACGCATGAATGAATTCCTGTCTGGATTTAATATGTGAATACAAATATCAAGACTTTTTTTTTGGCCTTTCACGCGAAGGACTAAAAGCTTAAGACTAAATGATGCTGCCAATAATATATAGACAGTTAACATAATAAAAAAAATCCAAATAAGTTCTGTGAAGACGCTGATTACACTGCATTTAATTTGGAACATGCTTGTGCAGATAACTAAAAAATAGTTTTAAACGTGTGTACGAAAACTTCGGCGCCTTTATATGTATTAAAGCTTGAATTGAACTTTTTTAAGTCCTATGAAGTTTACAATGCTAGTAAATACTTGATATACCATATTACTTGAGTATAGTTTTTTAAACAAATGCATTTGCCCTATTACTAAGAATCGTGATTTGACCGCATTCGGAATTTAACGTTAGAAATTGCTTTGTTCAAAGAAAACAGGACATATATTTCATTAAATTTGATCTATTCTAGTTGAATGACATGCTCAGCCTCTTTGTTTAAATTATATTTCATCATTCTTAAAACACCAAACTTTTTTTTATTGCTTTAAATCTGATGCGAAACACGAAAGAAGGCGATAATATAATACATGCGCAGATATTCATAAGACTATGAAAAAAAAAATTATACACGGGGGATGTTTCTATGGTTTATGGGTTAGGATTATTTTGGTTATTTCCTTGTTGCTGTTGCTGAAAGTTCATCATATTATTTCTTTGCTGAGCTGCGGTGGCAGCCGCAGCTTGTTGCTGTTGAAATTGCAAATTCATTTGAAACTGCTGTAAGCCTTGTTGCGTTTGCTGACCCAATATGCCCACACCGTTACCGGCCGATGCCGCTGCTAATCCTGTAGCTCCAGGAGTACCAGATCCTGCTGTCTGAGCCGCAGCAGAAGCAGCAGCAGCTGCGTTTAATCGGTCTCTATTTAGTCCAGCCAACATGGCAGCTCGATTAAGATCTTGTAAACTTGCGTTGGTATTTCGCATAATGCCACCATTCTGTCGTGCCGCTTGGAAAGCCGCAATCTGTTGAGCTGTAAACGGCGTCTGTCCTCGACCTCTGCCCATGCCCCGGTTCATCATTAATTGGATCATTTGGGCTTGCTGATTTATTAACTGGGGATTGGTAGCTGTACCTTGTTGTTGTTGTTGCTGCTGTTGCTGTTGTTGTTGCTGCTGCTGTTGCTGCTGTTGCTGCTGTTGCTGTTGTTGCTGCTGCTGCTGCTGCTGTTGTTGTTGTTGCTGTTGTTGTTGTTGCTGTACCTGTTGTTGCATCTGTTGTTGTTGAACCTGCTGTTGAGCTTGCAACATTTGCTGCTGTTGGGTTGTCAATTGATTAGCTGTTGTTTGTGGCGTACGAGCTGCTTGGGCTGCACGAGCTTGGGCCTGTGCTTGCTGTAAGGCTTGTTGCTGTTGTTGTTGATGTATCTGTACCTGTTGCTGTTGATGTAACTGATGCTGCTGTATAATACCTTGTTGGAGTAACTGTAACTGACGTACTTGTGACGTAAGATCCTCGTGACTAATGTTTCTTTGAGCAGCGAGAGCAGCTAACTGATTACGTCGAGCGATTAATAAACCCATTTGCTGTTGATGCTGTGGACTAAGTTGAGCAAGTAATTGTGATGCAGCAGTATCTATTAAAAAAAAAGGGGGGGTAAGGTTAAGATCGATTTAAAGTTATCCGAGTCAAAACAATCTTACTTGTTTGTGTTTGTGGTAAATTCTGTTGTTGCATTCCGGCTGCCATCTGTTAACGAAGGAGGAAAATTTAATGATGATACAAAACAAATATGATATGCTTACCCTTTGTTGAGGTGATTGTTGATTTAATTGTGCTTGTTGTGCAGCCTGAGCCTGTAAAGCCTGTTGCTGGGCCTGTTGTTGTGCTGCAGCTTGTTGTCTTTGAAGATTACCGGAATTTGCCAACTGGCTAACCAACTGTTGTGCAGTGGCAAGGGGTATAACACCAGTGGCGACTAATTGCTGTATACGCTGCAATGAGGCCTGTGCAGACATTTGTTGACCATTTCCTGCGTTGAGAGCTTGTGCAAGTGCTGCTTGTTGAATAGCTGTCATATTTGTAGATATACCACCTAACTGGGGTTGACTAGCTGTCATATTATTATTACCGGTAGCATTTACAGGCAACATATTGGATACTTGAGGTGTAGGCACTGATGTTTGTGTAGCACGTTGAGGTAGCGCCATTGACTGCATAGCCACTTGTTGTTGCTGTTGTTGTTGTTGTAAGGCTGCCATATGTTGCGCAGAAATCTGGGCTTGCGCTTGCGTAGGTGTTTGATGCTGTGATTTCATGCCGTTTCCAGGTAATGCAAGCGTTTGACGCGGTAAAGCAGCGGCCTGTTGTTGTGGCGTAGAGTGTGGAATTGCGGGAGTACTCATATGTGATTGAGATGGAGTTGATGCTCTCGATTGTGCAGCTTGTTGTTGTAATTGTTGCATATGAGCTTGAGATTGGCTTTGAGCAAGCGCTTGAGCCTGGTGTGCCTGGGCTTGTTGTTGCGCTTGCACCTGCGCTTGTGCTTGTGCTTGTGCCTGCGCCTGTGCTTGAAGCGCTTGAGCCTGTGCTTGAGCTGCAACTTGTGCCTGAGCCTGAGCTTGCGCTTGGACCTGCGCTTGTGCCTGTAATTGTGCTTGACTTAATCCTACACTTTGCTGTTGTTGCTGTTGTTGCTGTTGTGCTTGTGCCTGAGCCTGTGCTTGCGCTTGTGCCTGAGCTTGTGCCTGCGCTTGGGCCTGCGCTTGGGCTTGTGCCTGAGCTTGAGCTTGAGCAAGCATTGCCCTTTGATGAGGAGGAAGCATAGCAGCTTTTGCTTGCATAGCACGATTCTGTTGGGCATGTAATTGTTGTAATTGGAAATTGGTTGCTTGCTGTTGGGCTTGTTGTGCAGTCTGTTGCTGTTGCATATTAGTAGGTATACGTACTGTAGAGGGTGATGGCGGTACAATGTTTGCATTCGAATTATCACAGACTATGGTGTTAAACTGGCCGTAAGTTGATTTAAGATGAACAATATATGTTTCCATAAGATATTCAGGGCCGAGATTAAAATCTATATTACCACCATTTACACTTGTATCGTAAACAGTCCCCCAACGAAATACGCCATCATATTCACCATTACACACATATATATTAACGATGGTATAAACTTTTCGGTCTCCTTCTGATCTTTCGAATCGAATTGTTCTGCAGCATTTTCTTCCGTCGGATAAGATGGGCGGTTCCACCAGTGCTTTCCTCCCTTTGCCTTTCTTTGAATCAATAGCCGGTAATGGTTCTGATCCGGTCTTTTGTTTCTTCAATCTCCAATCCTGCACAAACGATATTTTTCCAAAACTGGGTTCGAATGGGAAGGCTCGTCTCGCTCTCTAGTATTAAAAAAAAAAGGGGGAACCCATTAATGTCCATTGTGAGTCAATTGAGTCATTCTACTTACGGTATCCATCAATGTCATTAATTTATCGTTCTCTGCTTTCTTTGCCAATTTCTGTTCGCGTTCGACTGAATTCCACTTGTTTTTCCTTTTCAATTTTCTAGATCCATTCGTAAACTCAATTGCATTGCTGACACGGGTTACTTGGAACGACGGATCTAAACAGAGGGGTTCCTCGGTTGCAATCTATCGATATTTTTGTTTTCTTCTTTTTTACTATTTACGCTTATTTTGTTTTTGATTTAAAATGATGCTTACAAGAATCTGAGCTTCCACTTCGAGCGCTATGTCCTCTGTCCAAGGAAATCCCCATTCTTCGCTTAATAACGTGATATCTGTCCAAATACTTTCTGCTGTTGGCTTCATCACAACTCTTTTCATTTTAGCCTCTGTCTCTAATGTGCGTTTGTTATTTTCTGAGTCGACGGAACGGTGATCGTGAATCTCGACAATTAAGCATCCTAAATAGGTAATGAATACAACGACGTATGGGTATGCCTTATTGGGTATTACCATTGTAGTATCTACAGGAGGCATCGTTGAATACGTCCATCAAATCCCCAGGCAGCCGCTTGTCCTTAATGCAGGTTAAAAAATCCTAATATGCGTCTCTCGTCAATATGTTGTATTTCAAGCTGCCGAATATTGAAATGTTGTTGCTACAAACCTTGAATTGACTTTTATAAGAAAAGAAACCATCCTATGTGGGAATCAGGGTAAGTTCAATGATAAAAATCGCAAGAAAGTGGTTTTTTTTGAGTATTTCATGAATGCTAACCTCGTGCTCGAATTTGAAATAAGTTGGATACAAATGAAGACAAAGTGAAGGTGGATCTTTCTGGTGTCGCCTCAGTAAATCTGCATAGATAACTAATTAATGCTTTTATTTGGTTGACTAGTTCTCGCGATTTCTAATTACCTTTTTCATCTCGTGATGACGGAGACTTTGATTTAGAGGTATAAAAAACGTTAATTTCAAAAAAGACACTTTAGAAATCTTGGGATGTAATTACTTTGTATGGTGCTTGTGATGTTAATACTGATTGATGCCATCGCTGCGCCGTTAAGCCTGCCTTTTTTGCAAGCGAAGAGTTCGATAAATTAGAACCTTGCTTTGAATGGAGTTCTGCCAATTGCGCTATCGAACTTTGATCTGCCTGAAGCTTCGCCATGACTTTAGCTGAAGCCATAATGTGTAAATTAATGTTTGGTTAAAAATAAAACTGTATTTTTTTGTAAATTGACAACCTGTTTTTATGTACGAAAAAAAAAATAGGATAGAAGTAAAGAAAAGAAAATTAAATTCAATTATGGTAAACTATATACAGCCAGTCCTTGGATAACCAATAGAGATCCCAGAAATTCTGTTCCTTACATTTGGTTTATTCAATCCTTGTCTTTTTTACATGTAAAAAGTCTTTTAAAATGTTAACATGTGTATCGTTTAATTATTTGGAGCTGTAATCATCATGCAATGATAGCCAATCCTTGGGCGAAATACGACAATACAGGAAGATCATCCATGCACAATCCTATAGAATCCCCGGCCGCATGGTTAATGGTAATTGCAATACTGAGAGAATATACAGATATCTGAGCAAAATCCTTTAAATCTTTTTGTCTTGAGGTTTTCAATCTATTTTCTCTGTTCTTTAAGATGGTTTTATTATGTAGTCATATGATACATTTGTCACTACTGATAAGTATATGTGTCCTGCCAACATTGATTCCCAATCTTTCTTTACAGTCATTAAATTATACATGTTGGGGATGATTGAGTCAAACGGACACAAGTAAAAACCGGTTTTTTTACATCATTTTCGATTGACAGCAGATCTGTTGATGTCAATTGTTCTTAGTGTCGTCTCTCTGACCACTGCATTAGCCTATCAATATAAAAGGTTTTGTTTAAAAGCATTTAAGATATAAGATAAGCTTTAATTTTTTTTTGGAAAAAAAAAAAGGGTCATTGTATGTCGACCGACCATTATTCACACATGTCTCCCTTCTATGGGTCCTGACATAACATTAGTAGTCTGCTGCTTCAGTTCGCGGGTGTCTTCCGCTTAGAATGTGTTCAAAATACAAATGCTAAAAGATACCCTTTCAATTCATCAAAATGATTTTTTCCAATTGAGCTAAAACCATCTACATAATTTAAACAAATTTTTACATTGGATAGATAAACGCTAGAAACATGAAAATATTCATTGTTGTCAAAAGTTAAACATACAAATACACGTACATTTGGCACTCAAGAGACGTTATTATGCTGCCCTGAAATAGCCGCGTGGAACTTTGTATTAAATCAATTTTATATCAGTTTAGTAAAACAACATCGTGATTAGAGCAAAAAAAAAAAACTAAATCGTACGGATGACGGAGCTTACTATCCTTGTGTATAGGAATTTGACTTGATATATCACCCCGCTCTCCCGCTCTCTCCCATAATAATGATGATATATGTGATATAGTTATTAATCGATATAGGATGGGGCTTTCTTATCCAGCCAAGGGTACATAGACTAAAGGAGTTGAATCCTCACGGCTAGAGACACACCTACATATTCGCTCCAGTTTCATCCATTTATTTCAAAGCATAGACTGTGCTTTTTAAAAAGATTGCTTCAAGCTTTCAACTGTTCCAGGTAACTATACTTTACCACACTTTACCAAAATATTATTATAGTATGTATCCCAACGCACCAAGAAGTGATTGATACATGTATAGATGATCGCCCCAGACTATTTAAAAAAAACTAGATATGGGTGCACGAATTTTCCCCCGGTTTGTTTATCGTTTCAGCCAAGTAGTATGTTCATACAGATGTAAAAAGAGAAGAATTATATATGTCATCAGATCTTACAAAGTAAAAGTGTAACCTTTGATACTTGAATACAGGTAAGCTTAACTCCAATGATATTATTACTAGGATTGGAACGTAGCTAGATATACTACTTTTTTTCCTGCAACACTATCTAGTAGATTCAGACGAAAAGAGAAAAAAAAATATATGATACAAAAACACTCAATAACTTATTGTTTATGCTGATGTAATAAAAATCGATTATTCGTTTACTTTTATTTAGCGTCGATTAAGACTCATAAAGAGGTGTATCCTGATATTTTATTTTTCAGTATAATCTTGTGCTCTTTTTTTTTTTTTTTTTTTTTGGAGTAGGAAAATTTCTAAAAACGAAAAATAAGGCACAAAGTTAAAAGTAGGCTAATGGGTTGAAACGAGTGTGTGATAAACTAGTTCGTTTATTTCCAGAAGTAAGAGTACCCCCTCAAAAAAAAAAAGAGAGACCTGCTGCCAAGATAAATACAAGAACCTTTAAAGATTTTCTTATACCGTTAAGCTACATCACTATTCTGTAGTGCATGTCAAAATCAATTCAACGAAACAAAATCGAAGAGGGGAAAGCGCCCTTAAATTGAGTCTGAAACCCAAGGAGATTTGTCAAATGAAACTCTAAAATGACTGCATTTTTTTTGGGGGGGGGGACTTTAATTTGTTTTGGAATGTTTAATTTAGGAATTCAACAAGTAAATTGAAATTTCAATGATGAAATGCTGCTTTCATTTACGAGATTATTTTGCCTTGTGCAGCATATGTTTAGAGTAGCATGTATCTCTAACTTGTGACGATGAGACCTAAAAGATCACAAAAACGTATCAAATTGGACCAAGATGAATGTTCTTTATTCGATGCGATTTCAAAAAAAAAAAAAAAAAAAAAAAGAGAACTATAATTACTATGTTGAATGATGCACGCTAGTAAGAATTTCAAGAAAGGTAGCTCATGGAAAGTGTTACAATCTTTTTCCATTAGATTAGATTTTTTAGATTGCCCAAATAAATAAAAAGGAACCAGACCCTCTTGGGGACATACCTAGAACGGGGAGGAAAACGTAGCTCTATAGTTTTTTTTTTTTTACCCGATCCTTTTTTTGTCGATCAAACCCTTTATGATTTTCCTTTGAGAGACGGAAATTGAAAAAGCGCCAATATATTAATCTATCGGGGATTTGGGGTAATCATCATGTCATTGATGATTATATTGGTTAATTTGTTTCCATCATTTTTTTATTGATTAAAAAGAGGAGCATTATGTAATGGGCGTTTCAGACATTATTCACCTTTTGATGTTGCTAATGAGACTTATTAAAAGGGAGAGAGAGAGAGAGATTTTTATTATTAAAAATAGAGAGTAGCACTAATGGCTCTAATCCTTATAAGCGTTAGGTAAAAGAGTCATGTCACACAAGTAATTAGAATCTTCAAATTATGCATTGATTCTAGATGGCCATATATTTATAGTTTTTTTTGTCGGGCCAGCCGTAACAAAAACCTGACTGAAGGGGGGTACAAGATACGAATAAAATGAAACTGCATTGTAAGGGACAAAATATCATCGCAGAAGAAGGTTGTTTATGTACAGTAGAAAAAAAAAAAAAGGAAAGAAAAAAAAAGATTGTGTTTTTATTTTAAACTATGGGATACAGAAGAAAAAAAAAAAGAGAGAATAATTAAAATCCTTGGAAAGGACCTTGATTGTTGGGACTGGCATATTGACCTTGAGGGCCACCTGGAAGTCCACCTTGTTGAGGGGAAGAAGGTTGTCTCATGTTGGGATGAGGCTGAGAAGAACCATAATTTTGTTGAGGACCCCATGGACCAGAAGCAGTGGGGGTAGGTTGATTTGGTATATTGTTTCTAGGCGCAGGATTATTGTTGGTAGGGGCCATGGATTGAGGTCTGTAAGTAGGGTAATATCCAGATCCTGCCTTGGCTGGGGCTTCCTTGGAAGGATCAAAGTAATGAGATGGCGTGGCTGTAGTGGATTGATATGACATTTGTGAAATAGAATCATCGTCATTATCTGCTCCCAATAATCCACGTTTTGACTCGTCTTCTTCAGATGGAACCATCGAATGCATTAAATGTGTAGGTCCCATTTCACGCATCTGTCTTTCCTTACGTTCACGTCGTTTGTTGGCTCTCACACGTTTACGTTCATAATCTTCCCATCGTTTCAAAGGTACCTTGGAAGGATCAAACACACCATCCTTCTTTGAATGATCTTCCTTTGTCTCACCTTCTACTTTACGTGTTTCTCCCCATGAGAAATCATCAAAATGCCAGAATGCATATACGGGCAATACAAAATTCCAGATAGGCAACGCACACAAGTAGACAAACATCCACATGACATATACCCATTTTCGTGTAGTGATCAAAATCAAGAAGGCTGGTGAGAATAGAACGATAATCAACAAAATCAATGGAATCGCCACGTTGAAACTGGTGATTTTGGTCTGCGCCATATTCGCAATCAATACTACTGTCAAGA
Organism: Mucor mucedo; assembly: GCF_025094135.1. Classification (NCBI taxonomy): domain Eukaryota; kingdom Fungi; phylum Mucoromycota; class Mucoromycetes; order Mucorales; family Mucoraceae; genus Mucor; species Mucor mucedo. Next base: position 114,105 of record NW_026252398.1, on the reverse strand, counting down.
CAATCGCCACTGGCAAAGTCAATGTACCCACTAAATCCATCATGACCACAAACTGCATGGAGAAACAGAAAGTACCACACAAGTTACGTACGAGGACTAATTCAAACAAGTTATGAATGGTCGAGTTAATCCAACGACGACGTTGAGAGAGCAAGACGGCAAATTCATCGGGTACGACAGTTTTACAAATGGCTTGAGGCGTAAACACCATTTTACGGAAAGGGAAATTACGCAACATGAGGGTGGTTAAGAAACGATCTTCACCAAGGAGCAATAAATTCTTTTGATGCAAGGTATCAATGGTATTAGAAGAATATTCTTGGACGATTTCAGGTTTGGTAATGATAGGAACCCAATCACCGTCACCTTTACGAGCCTTTAAACGATACATACAGAAACAACCGGGTAAACATGTCACACCACCAAACACAGCTTCAAATCCTTTAGCCAAATGATGGGAAATAAAGTATTCATAGACTTGGATGGCTGTCACCCAAGAATCACGCTTATTGGCGATTTTTGTCTCACCACATAAGCCCATAATCATGTTATCATTGACCATACAATTCACCAATAACCGCATAGAAGTAGGATAGACTTTAGTATCGGCATCCACCATGAGGACCAATTCGAAATAATCGGGCGTCACACCCATCAACCATTGAATTTTTCTAAACAAGTCGTAATCAAGTGGTGTCATGCGATCATTATAAGTCACTCGGCTGAAAAAGTTCATCAAAATAAGCTGGGAATCACGTTTACCACGATTACCAGGCTTAGGTTTGCCTTGTTCGTCAGGATTACCACTCTTTACTACAAGGATCATTGGTACCTTGTGTCCCTTACAAACTATAATCATAACATGTTATTTAATAACCTAAGCCCAACCGCAAAAAAAAAATTTGTATATCGAATAAAAAAAAAAAAAGGAAGGATACTTTACCATAATGACCAGCATAGACTTTTGCTTCGTTGTGTTGTTTGGAACCGACGGCGACAGCAATATAAGGCATGGATTCGGGATTCTTTGCAGAAGGGTTGGATTCGTCAAAGGTGATCAAGGAAAGACACATATCTGGTGTTGACATGGTTTCACCATGACCGGTGATAATACCATCGGCAATCAAGAAGAGTAATTTACGGTCGTCAGGGTAATCTGTGACGGATAAAGATTCAACCGTAGCGGCGATACCTTCAGTGTTTTCAGAGTAACAAGTAATGAGGAGCACGGTGTAAAGATCGTTACCGACTTGGATGCGTTGGGATGCAGGTGAGTTGGGGCCACCAGCGCCAGCGGGAGAGAGGGTACTTGCGGAATCCATGCGTAACATACCAGCGCCCTTGATATCCGACATTTCCATTGCGTTACCTGTATTAGCGGCAGCTGAACGAGGAGCAGGAGGAGGGGTACGAGATAACTTTCTAGAGATGAACCAAGAAAAGATCAAGGCCATGAAGAAACGAGCGAGAACGATAGCCAAGACGATACCTAACGAGGCAGCCAACACAATGGAAGAAACAAAACAACCGGTTGTCTTTTTATCAATATGACCAGCACGATATTTTTGAACAAGACAGTCTACAGCGGCTTTAAATTCAGGTCGACGAAAGAACATTTTGGTACCGTCTCTTCCACCTTCTGCAAACGAGTTACTCAAGAGTCCACGAATCAGTACATCGAGAGAATCACCGGCAATGGGAATAGGATTGGCTTTAATGTAAGGTTCCATGTTGAGCACATTACCATCGACGACAATATAATGCGTCAAGTTGAACTGAGCAAATTGACTCCAGTCAAAACCGACTTGACGAGTGGAATTCACTAAGCCCAAAACAGTGCCCAAGTTAGCGGCAGATAAATCACCATCGAGACATCCAGCAAATGTATTGACAGGTGTACAGGGAAGACTGGTGACGGCTTTGAAACCAGCAGTAATGGAATTACCAGGAGCAACACAGGAAGGAATATTGACACCATGTGTGAAATGATTTGTGATATCTGTACCAGGAATAGCAGCCAAAGCAGGAAAGTTGAGATTGGCTGTAGATTTGGCATTGGTGGTATTAAATTGCCAGCCTAAAATACCCACTAAATTGGCTATATATATCAAAGGGGAGGTTGGGGGTTAGATATATGTATATAAGGAGAATAATAAAAAAAAAAAAAAGTATAATGAAAATATAATAGCAGATAAAGAAAAAAAAAGGGAAATAAGGATAGACTTACGTGCATCAGCGGTATCATTATAAGAAGCATAATTTTGTTGATTATTGGATTGATCTGTTGGACAGAGAACAGAATTTAAGCCGATAGTGATGAAAGCGACGAAGCCACCCATACAAGCGATTAAGAAACAAAGGGTCATTTTCTCTCTCCAGGCTTGTTGCATACTAGCGTCGCCCATTTTAAATGCTGTTAACATGGGAGGCAGTGCCCAAAAGGTGACTATACGAGAAAATATGACCCAAGGATCGAATGCGCTACCAGAAGAAGTTTGTTTGCCGGTTAAGAGTGGTGGTGGTTCTTGGTATCGATCGGGACGGATGAGGGTACGACCTCGTTGTACATTATGACTAGCGTTGGCTATTGAATTTCCACCAGGCACAATACGACGAGTGGGTGCTCTTCCTAGTGTAGTGGGACGACGACCAATGGATGTCGACCCTCCTGTTGCATTGTTGTAGTGATAATTGTTGTCAGAAGGTGGTTGGTATCCATATTCTGGTTGACCGCCTTGATCATATCGATTCTGTGCCATTTATATATATATATATAGTTTTTTTTTTTTTTTCTTCTTTCTAAAAAAAGAGAATAAAGAGAGAGAAAGAGGGGTGGCGAAAAAGAAGAAAAGAAAGAAAGAATATATAAATATATATATCTCAAAAAAAGGGGAAACCCAAAATCTATAATGAAAAAAGAAGGAAAAGGGGACAAAAAAGAAAGTGAGAAGGGGCAAGTTTAAATAAGAGAATTGACCACGGGGGACGATGAAAAAAAAAATCCAAAGCCAGTTAAAAAAGTTGGTAGCAGAAATGACAGCTTCTCTGGAAAAAGCGCTGGGCAAAAAAAAAAAAAAAGTATTTTTACTGCCCATAATAAATAATGAAAATGAAGCTAGTTCAAAATAGAAAAGTTGGCCGATCTTTTTTTATTCTGCTTGTTCCTTTATATAAGTCCTTCTTTTGTTAATTCTATTTCAGTGGGGAGAAAGACAGAGTAGATGATGAGCATCTCTTGGGCTAATGAGGCTATTGTTCTCTTTGTATGTTTTTTTGCAAAAATTAAAAAAAAAAAAAAAAAAAACTTGTTATCACTAATAAATAGTTTTGGGAAACACAACACGCCTCATGTACGACCTCACCCCCTTTTCTTCGATCTAGAATAGCACTCCGCTACAATAAAAACTTCTTTTCTATTTTTATCAAAACTTAATAAACTATTAGGTTCTTTTTTTTTTTTTTTTTTTTTATAAATGTATTCTTGTTATAACAACCAAGTACGCATTTACCTTTTTTTTCTTATCCCGCTCCCCCCCACGCGCGCAGCTTGACCATAGCATATCTTTTTTTTAGAAACAGGGAAAAATTCAACGTGGCTAATTGTTTATTTCCAAATATAGGGGGGGGCAAAGGTACCTTACCTTGGCTCCAATTTACAGGGTGTAAATTAGAATCGAGCCTGGAATCAATTTTTTTTTTTTTTTTTACTCGCTTTATCTCTTTGGGCTTAGAAGCGCATTCAACCCATACTAGCCACCCTTTACGTTACAGGCTGAAGCTGATACACTCCATTGGCTTAGTTTTACACTTTCAGCTGATCAATAATAACAAGGCAAAAAAAAAAAAAAAAAAAAAAAAAAAGAGAGATCGCTGGTCGTACTGAACATTGACAGTATCACCCATATTCCGGATCCTCTCTCTCTTTCTCTCTCTCTCTCTCTTTTTTTTTTTTTTTTTTTTTTTTTTGCCACTAAAAGTAATCAAATACTTTATTGGTAACACCAGTTAAATGCTAAATCGTTTCTTGGCGCATTTTCTTTTTTCTTTATATCATGATCGACCCAAACGGATAATCACTTTGTAGCTCCTCAATGAATCAGTTACCAGGGACGAAAAAAAAAAAAGAAACTGAAACACTGCCAATGAATGAGCATAAAAAAAGGGTATCATAGCAACGAGAAATTTTTGTTGCTAGGTGCACGCTAAAAAAAAATGAGTGACGATGGGGTTACGGGCTAAACCCTAAAAGAACAAAAAGAAATTAATCTCGTCAAGTACGACCTTGGTGTGATTGTGATAAAAAAAGTCCCTAACTGCACACCCTTTTTTTTTTTATGTGTTTATTTTGGAGATATGTAATGTATTCTGTTACACGTCGCAGATACATCTGAGGTTGTATTACGTGTACTACATGTATTCCATTTTTTTTTTAATATTTGACAAAAAAAAAGCAGGGATTTTACGGTATTACATTACATAGCGTCATGTTTTAATGACAGTGTAAATGTGTGTATAATATAGGATGGGATGGTGTAACAGGGTTCTTTTTTTCTTGTGTTTAAAATATGTTTGTCTATAAAATAAAAAAATACACACACAAGAAGTCCGCTCTATGCCCCTCCCCCCCCCCCTCTTTTTATGTTGCACCCGTCGTCAGGAGAGGAGGATAGGCAATATCAATGTAAAAAGTACGTCGATGTGTAATAATAGCGGAAAAAAACAGGTATGAACAGGATCGACACAATCATAAGAGATGGCCAAGAAGAAAAAGTGGATGATAAAGACATACACATGATATTTATAAATCCAAGTTGAAACCACTGGTATGGGATTGTTTTTAATTCTGTAAGGTTTGTCATTATGTCCTACATGAAAGCGTATTCGTTCGACTTATTTTTTTGTGGTATGACAAACCTAATACCAATCTGAAATCGTCATATGACCCTTTTTTTCTTTTTCTTCTTTTTTATCATTCATTGTCCTTTGGTAAGTGACATTTTGTGGATGGTTGACAGTTTGTTACAGTAAGTCATTTGTGTGGTATGTGTGTGTTTAGTACAAAATAAACAAAATCTATTAATAAATAGCAGTTAAAGAGTGCATTGAGATGATATGAAAGAAAAGAGCGGATACTGAAAAGAACGGATTTGGGGAATAAAAAGAGAGCGAAAGAGAGAGTAGCGAATTCGGCAGATTGACGCCATGTGATTGGATCAGAAATCCGCAACTCCGTGAAAGGAAGTACACGGACGTTTTTTTTAAACTACATCTTTTTTATAAAATCATGTGGGTTGGGGGGAGATATTATAATCATCAACTGACTTTTTAGAGTTAGTAAGATAACAAGAAAGAAACAGGGAGAGAGATATAAAAGAAGGAGAGAAAGGAAAAGGGGAGGGGGGCAGAAGAGTGTTTCGGCAATAGTTGTGAAATATAGCTTTGCATCTCTTTTTTGTCATATAAAAAAAGTGAGATGCAATTGTTTATATTAAGTGTGTGTGTGTGTGTGCTGTGCTGTGCTGTGCTTTTACATTTTTGAAAGGTCGCCTTGATTTTATTGGTAAGGATAATAATAGAGTGTGTGCATAAACTATTCCAAAATAAACCCTCCTCCCTCTTTTTTTTTTTTCTTTTTCCCAGCCCCCCCATTACGAAATTTTCTATAAAAGCTTAATACTAATTAATTCTTTTTTATTTTTTCTTCTCTTTATTTGATTTTCCCTTTCCTTTTTCTTTATACTTGTCTTTCTCTTTAACTGTGCTGGCTCACATTAAAACCCATTACATAAAAAACAATATCATGATGAACCTCAATTTACATAAAGCTTACCCCACCAATGTGACTAGAAGAAGAACACACCTTAAACCCAGTCAGGTTGCTGTACTTCAAGAGTCATTTGTAACAAATACTTTACCCGATGCCAGTATGCGAGCTCAATTGGCACAGGATTTAGGTGTGACAGAAAGAACCGTTCAGATCTGGTTTCAGAACAGAAGAGCCAAGGCTCGTAAATTGGAAGCTGCAGGCGGTTTACCTTCCTTAGTACCTAATGTCAGAACTGGATGGATTGATATGCCTCAAATTAATCAACCTCCTCAAGCTACCTTTCGTTCTTATATCACGCCCGAATGTTACCAAAATGAACCTTCTATCAAACGTAGACCAAGATCCTGTTCTAAACCAGAAAAGACCACCTCGTTTATCGTTCCTACACCACCTCAACGCGCCATGTCGGAAGGCATGGGCCGAATCAATGAAACAAAGGGTAAATTTAATAACAAACAAAAACACCTGTTAAAAACGTGTCATTAACAACTATTTTTTTTTTTTTTTTTTTAGCAGAAAAATTAGTGTCTTTCCCTGTAAATACCATCCGCATTGGCTCTTGGGCTAGATTTGCCAGTCAAATTAACAACGAATGGGACCTTGTCTGCTTTAGTGATCCCTCTACACGTCAGTTGATCTGGCAAGTTCAAGATGATGGACATCAATTCCGTATCGAAGTCGATTACAGTTATATTAAGCAAATCCGCTTAGGCCAACTTCAGTCTGACATTGGACAGCTGGAGATTGATGTAGAGCCTAAATCGATGATCTCCTTTTCTATGCGACGCCAAGGAATTGATCAAGACTGGATCCGATGTGGCGATTTCACGGAAAGTCAACAAGCGACAGAAGGAGGATCGCATATGCTCCAAGGTTCCCATGGCAATCTGAGACAATCGCTCCTGGAATTGATCTCGCAAGCTCCTGATTTAGCTGGTAAATTGGTGATTATCCCTGATAATAATAACAATGATTTCCTTTGTCGAGATCTTACGATTTCGCCCTCGGCCACACCAGAACCCATGCATCATTACTTGTCAAATAACTTGTTTATTGAAAAGCCATGGAATAACAATTACTACACTCCTCCTTCCTTTGACCCTCATTCCTCTTGGACATATCTCAACATGTTGCAGCAGCAAGCAAATAATAATGGAGTCATGAACTCTTTTATCTAGTTTTTCTTTCTTTTAGTACAAACCCCCCAAAAAAATATATATATAAATAAATAAATAAAAAAAAAAAAAAGTTTGTTTCTCCCCCCCACCCCCTTTTTACCCAGTAACACCACTCTCTCTTTCTTTCTTTTTTTTTTAATAATGGCAAATAGATACAATGACGCCCATCGATTGTTTGTACAAGGCATGTTTACAAAACGCATTGTGACAGAAGCAGAGGCAAACCAGTTTTATAATCATGTGCATACCATTACCACTCGTAAGTCTTTTGAGGGGGGCGGATCTTGACCTCAATTTTCGTTGTACTCATGTAATTGCTTTCTTATAGGAACACCCGACAATGAATATCCCATGTTTGTAGCCGCCATTAATAAAGAATTAAACGAACTCGATTATTCACTTCGCATGACACAGGATGAACGTGATGGCGAGCCTTATTTAGTCCTTGTCAATGTCAAACAAGATGCCATGACAGAAGGTGCCACCATGTTTAAACCGCTTGAAATTAGTTACTGCCGAGAACTGGTAAAAAAAAACGATCTTTTCTTTTTTCTTGTTTAAGAATTCATACACTAATTCAACATGTAGTTTGATGCTATTGTAAATGCGGATAATGAAGACTTTGCAGTGACTACGATGGGAGCGATTAATTTAGGCAGCAAAATCAAACCCCTTAAATTAAACCAACGTGAAACGCAAGAAGTGCTGGATCAATTGGTGTTGGATGGTTGGATCGGGTTGGAGCGTAAGGGTGTGTATTATTTAGCTACACGTGGATTGACAGAATTACAAGGCTTTTTACGTGAACAGTATGGTGATATCATTCGAGACTGTGTGATCTGTCTTGATATTGTGACGATGGGTGAATCGTGTGCTGTCAGTAATTGTCCTATTCGAATGCATAAACATTGTGCCAACACACAATTCCGTAACTCTACCAATCCTGTGTGTCCGCAGTGTTCAGCACGCTGGTCTCGTAATAATACATTTGGCTTAGGTTTACCTGACGACGACGACGAAGAATAAAGAGAAGAAGAAGCAAAAAAAAAAAAAAAAAAATAAGGGTGCTTTTATTCATATATAAAAATTTAATTGTGAGCAAATTTGCGTACATAGTTTTCTACACATTCACGAACATCTATATTGGGAATGATACCATCCAATCCATGTGGAATGGTTTTTTGACATTCGAAGCAGGCAAAATCATGATCCATCAGATGGACACGAATACATTCGTCACAAAAACTAGTACCACAACAAGGTGTGATAGTTGCCTCTCTCAAGAGACCCTTACATACGGCACATTGTAAATAATCGGGTACGGGAATCGAATCATACCAATCCATCAAATCACCAGCTGATCCTACACCCAATCCAATGGTCGTAGCGGCTTTGGCAACATGTTTGTCCCAAGAGGAAGAGTCCGCTTGTGCAACCACAATGTCGCCCTTGGGTGTCACCATCAATCCACCTGTACCTGCTTTCACTGCGTCTTTGGGTTCTTCAATTACCTTGAGGAAACTACGAGGGATACCCGTGGTACGCTTGATACGAGGGTGTTTGTCATAGTCTTTGTCGCCATTGGTAGGACACTGGTTGATATAATGGCCTAATCATGAGATATAATAGATTGAGTTTATGAGTACATATTAGGAATTGTGATGTTTTACCTTTTTGACCACAACGGTAACAAACATAAGTGGCAGGAGGAACACGTTGAGGCATTTGGCCACCATCTTTGTTATCAGCGACTTGGGAATGTGTTAAACCACCAGGAGATCCTTGAAAGCCACCTCTTCCACGTCTAGCATCGCTTCCCCCACGAGCATTATACGGGATATATTGCTGTCTGGCGAGTTGGAAGGGAATAAAATACGAAAAAAAGAGAAAAGGGAAAAGAAAGAAAGAAAGAGACAATTACGATAAATATAGGTTATAAAGAAACAATTCTTTTTTTAATCATTGAATAACATAAAAAAAAATTCTAAACCCACACAAACCTCACCCCCACACGCATACACACTTATCAACAGCAACAACAACAAAATAAAGAAAGAAAAAAAGAAAAGGGTACTTACTCTGCTAGTCGTTCTTGCATGGCACCCCATTGATCTGTGGTTTGTTGAAACATTGCTTGAATACGTGCTTCCTCTGAATCATCTTTGGGACCATCGTCTGTTTCGCTCTTAATGGGCTCTTGTACTGTAGTGGGTTTGGCGGGTGTAGGTCGAGCTGCGTTCAAGACCATGTTTCTGCCAGGGTTGAATTGAGCGCCTGTAGGAGGTGGAGGTGCACCTGCCTTTTGGAACCCTTGTCCTTTGCCGTCGGTCGGTAACACGCCCAACACATAGCGTTGTGCTGTGCCTTTACCTGGCCTTGAAGCAGGTAAACGTCGAACGATAATCGACGTGTTTCTAGGAATCACAAAGACATCGTCCTTGTACTCTTTATTTGTCACATCCGTTAGTATGAACAAAAAAACTTTTACGGTCAAGGGATTTACCTTCTTCGGTTTGAGCATTGTAAATGGCAATATCGAATTCGGTACCTTTACCAAACTTTTTGGCACGAATGATTTCACGCTTTAAATCAAAAACAGTGGCTCCAGGTCCATCAAACGTAAATACATCGTAATCAGATTCTTTCGCGGATCGAAGTTTATAATAAATGGAAGACATTGGTTAAAAAAAGATTGAAAAACGAAAAAAAAAAAAGATGTTGCTGCGACTTTCAATATAAAAAAAAATAAAATAAAAATGTGTGACTTTATAAACGTAATCACACACACACACAATAAAAATGGGTTTGCTGGGCATTTATACCCTATCATCCAAAGGACAACAGATATTTGCCAAATGCTCAATATGGACTGTCCTTTAACAAGGTGATGACAAACATCCTGTCCACACTACATGTCAAATTCGAAACAAAGTCACTTAAAACTCAGGGACATAAGAATCGCCTTTGAACACAGACGTACAAAAAAAAAAAAAAAAAAATCTTTTTTATTTACTTTTTTCAAGCATGTCAAACTACGATACTGTCATTCTCGATATTGAGGGTACTATTACTCCCATTACTTTTGTCAAGGAAACTTTGGTACCGTTACGCTTTCCATAGGGTTATCCATAGAGAATTTTATTTTGTATTAACTTGTTTACATTAGTTCCCTTATGTCACTTCTGGATTAACTCAATTCTTAAACCGTACCTGGGACATGCCTGAATTAAAGCAACAAGTAGAATTACTTCGCGTCCAGGTAAGAGAATAATGAATGTAGTGACGCGTGAAAAGAAGAAGGAAAGGGAGGGAAAGAACTCAAAATCGCCAGGAAATAGGCTCAAAAAGATGTGCAAGATAAGCTCGAGCATGCTGTTTTGATCCCTACAGAGTCTGAAGCGTAAGTTATTATAAAGAGAATCAAGAGGAGATGGTATTAAAACAAGATAGAATAGTTCTGTGCAAGAGGTCAAGGATGCTGTGATTGAAACAATTCATTGGCAAATGAAGGCAGACCGTAAGATCGGTGCCTTGAAATCCTTCCAAGGGTTTATGTGGAAGGAAGGATATGAATCCGGAGTTCTTCGTGGCGTGTAAAGTATAAATCAAGGAATGATATTGACAAGGACAACATTTTAATTTTAAAATCTTGTGGGGGGAAAATTGATGTAGTGTGTATGATGATGTGGTACCTGCTTTAGAAAAATGGAAGGCGGAAGGAAAGACCATTTACATTTACTCCTCCGGTAGTGTCCCTGCTCAAAAGTTATTAGTCGGTTATAGCTCCAAGGGTGATTTGATGCCTGTAAGTTTCTTTTAGAATAGTTTTTTTGGTGAAGGATATCCAATTAATTTTCGAGTAGTTCTTCTCTGGTTATTTCGATACAAGTGTTGGATTAAAGACAGAAACTGAATCATATCGTAACATTGCCAAGCAAATTAACAAGGAGAACAAGACGGATAGTATTTTATTTGTTACTGACAATATCCATGGTAAAAACAATCGTTGTTTGGAAATTAAACCTGTTCGATGTCTAATCCCTTTTTAATTTTGTCATAGAAATTGTTGCTGCTACTCAAGCAGGATATCAAGTTGTAATTTCTGATCGCCCTGGTAATGCACCTTTGGGACCTGAAAGCAAACAATTTAAAATTGTCACTTCGTTTGATCAAATCTAAATATTTGTGATAAAAAAAAAAGGGAGTAGGTGTCCCCCTCTATTCTTTTTTTGGGGGTAGGCAAGCCGAATAGTTTTTCTTTTGATTGTCAAGAATAAAACGTGTAAAGTGAGAAAGGAGAAAGATCAAGTTCAAATGATAATTGTTTGTGCTTATTTTTAACCAGAAAAGGAAAAAGAGAGGTCTCCTGCATTTCTGGGGACTCTTAAAAATAGACGGTATAACTCGTCATTGTTGATTATATAGAGCCATCTGTGCATAGATTAACTAGATACGAAAAAAAAAAGAAAGGGATCTGTGTGTGTGTGTGCGCGTGTGTGTGTGTGTAGGTGGGGGGAGGAGGCTGAGTGGTTTCAAAAAAAAAAACATTTCTTAAAAAACACGAGGATGTAAAAAGAAAGCAATCATGGGACACACATGGAATAGGAGAGTGTAATGGTCTATTCCATGCGCTGAATCGAAATGGAACAAGGATTTTCATTGTCATCATCACGCGATTTCCTTTTCATTCGATTTCGCAGTGTCATTTATTTCATACATAATTGAACTTTTAGGCATTGACCCAAACATTTGTCCTTTTTTAGGTGACTTGGGCGCAGTCTGTTTGCAAAAAGACTGCGCTTTCTAGTAACCATAGTTTGATCGCATGTAACCATGTCCTGAAAAAAGACCGTGATGGAAACACCAAGAGTCTTCAAAAATAAAACTGCTCCAACTTCTAACGGAAAACTTGATTGCAAACACTTGGATCTGTCCAGTTGTGAAAAGCCCATGTTTCACGCTATATGAATACTTTTTATTTTATCAGCTTTTGACTCTAGTATTTACTAAAATCTATTCTTTCAAATGTCACTCAACACTGACAGTGAGCAAAGTGTACTTCACCAAAAAAAATCACTTTTGACATTCAATAATCTGCTTTCCATAGTCAATGATACTAAGTAGCAACAATCGAATTAACGCTAAAGAAGCAGTTAACTTTAATAAGTAGCTTAAAGCTCGAATTCGCTTACTTAAACTCACATTTTCACAACAAATACAAAAAAATGCATAAAAGTAATGCTTATTTTTTAAAAAAAAAATCTTTATTCATTCTTTTGTTGTCGCTCGGTTTTCGTATGGTGTTTCCTGTTGTATTTTGACCCAACTTCTGTGCCATTGTCAAGTAAGGAAACATACTTTCTTTTCTTTAATGACCTATTCCTTGAAAAATCGTTCGTAAGAAATTCTTTCGGGAAAATTGGCCATTGTTGGTGGGAAAAATGTGCCAGTCACCCAGGTACAGTTTTACAATCGCGATAAACCTTTGAGATTTCACCGTACTATGGATAAATCATTGTAAGTATTGCTTTCCAAGAAGAGATTCCTAGTAAGAGGACAGATTGTAGTCCATAAATCTGTGAGCTCTTCACAATAGAAACTTTAGCCTGTTGAAATGTTGTATGGGACTTGACAATATCATCAATGTTACGTTTGCTTTCCACGGCAAGCTTGAATTTGTCATTGATCAACTTCCCAAAGTTGGTAGATGTCTTGACTGATTCGATGTGACAGGTATCAAAGACAATCAAAGACAATTAGATACCGTCGTAACCGTAACCTACCAGAAATCGAGCCTTATTTTGTTATGATTGGTTCAGTGTCTTGGCGAAAGTAAAGTTAGTGGTTAAAACTTGACAAACTATTTTACCGTTGATTTTGCAGCCAATATTGTGAGTTTTGTTGCTGTTTTTGGCACGCTTGGTTGCTGTTGCTGTGTCTGTAGATGTTTCCCACATTTCATAAACAGGTTCTTGTTATCACCGATCATCAGCTCAAGAACTTCGCAACAAAGCTTCATCATAAAATCCAGCCCACTGATTTTGTCGGTGGAATTATCAAAAATGGCTCTTCTATCGCGATATACGTTGATTCTAAAAGTAAATACATTTAAATTAGCATATACTACCTTGCCATACGGACTATGCAAAGGATTCTTTGTTTTTGAGGGAAAGAGAAATTACATATGGACTACTTGTCGTTTGGGTGGGGCACCCCTTATGCTTTCCAAAGCCATATAACACCCTTCTTCGTCATCATTCTTCATCGGATTTATTATCTGTTTTGGAGTGCGAGAATATACATATTTATCTTCCTTATACAAGAGAGAGATATTTAGAATACTGACCCTATAAAAAAACCATCATTAGATTGTTTATGTTATAAACTTGCCACTTGTTTCAATCATTTTAAAAAAAAAGTTATGGCGTCTATGCTTCAAAAATTTAAATGATATGCCGTTGAATATAGATCTGCGAAATGGATGAGAATCCTTACCTCTAGCCTTGTGAAAATATTACTTTATTGTACATGTCATTAACAGATTTAAGTATTCATATATATAATTTAGCATGTGTTCCTTAAATATATTTGTTCGTAACCCTACAAAAGTCAGAGTCCTTTATTAACACTGGCTATTCAACAATTGTACCGGTTATTGGCGTATTAACATCTAAAGAATAGGGGTCTCCTGAGCATCCATAAGACACTCAGGGTCTCTTAAGCAACACCTTGTATTAATTTTGATCAATAAAAGAAGGTTACGGCTTGAAAGGAAGTAGAGAGAAAACGTATAGCTGAACATCATAATCGTCACATGGGTTTACGCTCAATAACTATAATCCAAAGATAATATCCATGCTGAACAGCTATACATGACTCAAAATATGGTAAAACAATTTCAACCAGATGTATCGGACTTGAATCTATAGTGGTTGCGGCTAGAACGGTGCAATAATTCTAGAACCCACCTCCAAATATAGTTAACTTTCTCACATAATAACTTAATATTTAATTATTACAAGAGTTGTAAATAGTGAAAACAGAGACATCAGTTGGAAATACAGTAACTACATACTTTTTGTGAAGAAATTTGGTTAACAAACACTGCTTACATCTTCAGGCGTTTGGCTGTTCAGTATAAAAAAATGTTAAGGGGTGGTAGCAACGTAACACCATTATCTTGTATACATTGGCTTTATTATACAATATGCGTGCGATCGAATAAAGAAAAAATTGCTGGGATCATCGAGCGTGAGTGGCACCGAAATATTCAAAATTGTTTTCCATCATGTAAAGGTTATGCAGCTATAAATAGACACAGAACTAGTTTATACTGTTTGCTGCGCCAAATACTATAAGAAATTAAGCATATATGACCCAATTGACATTGTTATCTTAATAAAAGCAAGTATATTATATTAGAAATTTGTGTGTTTTATACTTGTAGAATTTATAGAACAGCGATTACTTTCTCTGGTAATTAAGAAGCGATACTCATAGTGAATAAAACAGCTGAGTTTGTTATCCATCGTTGTTTGTTTTGATCGACGTGACACTGGCTAAGGACTTTGCGATTTGAATCTTACCAAAAAGAAAAGGAAATCCACTTCGTTTTTAGGCTTTCTTTTTCCTATTCCCTATCCCTCCCATACCATATCCCAAAAATGACATCCCAAAATACGAATAGTTCAAATATACCTCCGGAAATACTAAACAAAATATGTTGTTATTTGGATCGACGCACGATTTATGAATGTACGACCGTTTGTAAAAGTTGGAAGGCGACAACTTGTAGAATTTTGTATAAAGGTGTGGTCATAGATGGTTTTGGAGTTTATTGTACAAAATTGATATTGAAAATACCTCCTCAGGAACGTCATAGTTTTTTCAGATACGTTTTCTCAATTACACGCTTGACGTTAGCTAGGGGTTATAAAAAATCAGTTCATGCCTTCAATAGTAAGCGATCCAAAGCTACTCAATTAAATAGCTCAGATATAAGATTCAGCAAAAAGGAAATTATTGCACTATTGGAAGCATTGCCCAACCTGGAGTACCTAGATATGAATGCTGGTACCAAACTGCAAAAATACCTCAAGTGTATCCTTAAAACAGACTCCGAAACATGTTTGACCCGAATCCAGAATATACCTCCTCCAAATAAAGCTAAAGTAGCCGGACTGCACTTGGCTGTTTGTCACAAGTATAATGCAACTATAACTCGTCTGGATATAATTCAAACTAAAGAGATAACGAGGTTTTTCCATTCATGTGATAATCTACTCCTATATCTAGGTTACTTTGCAAGATTAACCCACCTGCGAATACTTACTACATTGTTGGTTTGTAAAATTTCCACAGCAGACATCGAATTTGCTTGCCCTTCTTTAAAGGAATTGGAATTCTCTTTTGGTGTATATTGGAATGACAGACCAAGTAGGGACCGCTGTCTAATGCAAACAATCAGCCACAGTTTTAACAGCAACTTAGAAATCTTGTCTCTCAGCTGTCCAATAATGGGTCCGAGCTATTTGAAATATATTACAGAATACACTCCTCTAGTAAAAGCATTAAATTTTGTCCTATATAGGACTGATATTATTTTTTGGATAGATTACGTAGGCATGGATACCTTTACAAAGTTTTTTGGTCGATTAAGTGCAGCAAAAAATGCTAGTTTTGGTTATTACGAGTACATGTGGAGCGATGATGTCTTACGACCAACAAATTTAAGCATATTTTTCAAACTTGTTAATGCTTTTCGAGGACACAAAAAGCCGTTCTGTTCCGCAACTTCTATCTCCAGGGGATATATAAAAAAATCATCCATGAATTACAGTTTAGAAAAAGGATTAAAACTTACCGTTGATCTACCAAATGATCCGTCCAGGCTGCCTGATATTCGTATATCCAGTATAGGATTGGAAATAATCAATGCGTTAAAGGTGCTTACGAGGCTTAATTCCGGAGATTCACATCTGCTTTGTATGTTAAATATTGTTTTAAAAGCATGTCCTTTGCTTGTTACTACTCGATTCGTTGACGGATATTGCAAAAGGAGAATACTATATATGGGCCCTTATTTTCACACAAATAAGTCCGTAAAAGCCCGGCTTTTTTCATCACGAATCACTACAGAAAAAAGCCTTAGGGTGATGACAGCACAAAACTTTATTCCATCCAACGAAACTTTAAAAACTCTTGACCATCATCTTCCGAATATAAAGTACGTGGCATTTATACATATTCCGCTCCGGCATAAAAAGAGAGTGGTGAATTTGCTGCATTTCAGGAATTTAAGGACCTTTTTCTTGGATCTGGGACCTCACCGTAAAATTGAAGTAAAGTATGCGTATATCTGTTTGCATTTTAATGATGGCGAAATTCTGTATTTTTGTTATAAAGAGGAGCACCCGTTTAAATTGACACTAACCAGCGAGGCATATATAAATCAATGGCATTGGCAATCCTCAAAACCAAGTCTCAACATTACTATCAAATGTCGCAAGAAGATTAAGCTAGTCTTTGGCCGGTACAATATTGGCTCGAATGGCGTTTATAGCTCGGTATTACTTGCAGAGTTTAGGCTGGGGAAACTCATGAATCATATTAGTTTAAATTCACGAATGTTTTGTCATGACATATACCTCAAATAAATTGGTTTGTCTTACTGATTTTTTTTCACCCTGTCTTTTTATACAAATTTTGTGAATATGAAAGCACATATGATAGAAAAGCAAAAAGGGTCTGTTTTTTTTGCAACAATTAGTTTAAAAATAGACACATTTATTTGGGATAATGACATTTTTTTATCCCATTAGCCATGATAAACAAAACAAAAAACAACTGAAACTTCCTCCCCGGTTTTTTACATCTGACAATCGAAAGTAAATTTTGAAGCTACTGAAAAAATCTTATTGTATGCAAAATTAGCTTTCTTGTAAATGAAATGGGTTTGCTTTGATTTTCGCAAACATGAGTGATTTTTCGTCTTTGGGTGATCTATTTTGGAGTGCGAGAATATACATATTTATCTTCTTTACACAAGAGAGCGATATTTAGACTGCTAACTTATTAAAAAACCATCATTAGATTGTTTACGTTATAGAAATCTCGCTTCTTGTTTTAATCACACGTAAAAACTCAATAAAATAAAAACTATTGCTTCTGTGCTTTAAAAATTTGAAATAGAGTTTTATGTCAAGATCCTTTGCTCTTCAAATTCTAAATGCAATGCCGTCGAGTATGGACCTGCAAAAGGAATGTAAATCTTTCCCTTCAACCTTGTGAAAAGCTTACTTCTATTGTACGTATCATTACAAGATTTGAGTTCTCATATATTAAAATGTAAAGGCTAAGCAACTATACATGCATAAGTAGAACTGGAGTTGCACTTTACTATTGTTTGTTACACTAATGCTATGAAATATCTAACATATAGTCCAAGTAACGTTGCTACTTTATATTATGCTTGAAATTTATGTGTTATCATACATGTATAATTTATAAGATAAAGATTGACTTCCCTGACACATAAAGCAACACCGATACTTAATGGAATGAAACAGCTGAGTTTATTATACATTGTTGTTTGTTTTGATCAATGTGATACTAAGGACTTCGCGTTTTAAATCAAAGAAAAAAAAAAGAACTTTGTTTCTCTTTACTTTCTTTTTTCCTCTCTCCTAAAAATAGCATCCGAAAATATGCGCATTTTAGATATACCTTCAGAAATTGTATACGAAATTTGTTCTTACCTAGATCGACGCACGATTTCAGAATGTAGGACCCTTTGTAAAAGTTGGAAAACGCCTACTTGTAGACTTATGTATAAAGGTGTGGTCATTGATGCTTTTGGAGTTTATTACACAAAGTTGATATTAAAAAGACCTCCTCAGGAACGGTATGGTTATTTCCAATACGGTGTCACGATTACACGCTTGACGTTAGCTGCGGATTATAAAGAAATGGTTCAAGTCTTTAACAGTAAGCGATCCAAAGCTACTCAATTACGTAGCTCAGATATAGAATTCAGCAAAAAGGAAATCATTACACTACTTGAAGCATTACCCAACCTGGAGTATTTAAATATGAATGCTAGTATGAATCTTCAAAAATACCTCAACTGTATCCTAAAAACAGACTCCAAAAAATGTTTAACTCGAATCCAACATATACCGCCCTCAAAGAATACTCAAATGAATCGTGACTCAGCCGATCGGTACTTTTCTGTTTGTTACAAATATCGTGCGACTATAAAATCTCTGTCTTTACTTTATCATTATAATATGCCGAAGTTCGCGCCTTTACGTGATCACTTACTTGTATTTATAGGACGCTTTACAAGATTAACTCGCTTAGTAGTACATGATTGTTCGTCCGTTTATACAATTTCAACAGTTGATATTGAAGTTGCTTGCCCTACTTTACAAGAATTGAGATTTTTTGTTGGTACACACTGGGAGCCAGCAAATGTACAGAGCAGTCTAGAAGTAACAAACAGCCACGGTAACAGCAACTTGCACACAATGTGTCTCGGATGTCCAGTCATGGGAACGAGCTATTTGAAATACATCATAGAACACACTCCTTTAGTTACAACGTTTAGTTTTACCATGTATTGGCCTGATATCTGTTCATGGATAGCATATATTGGTATGGATACCGCTACAAAGTTTTTTTGTCGATTAAGCGTAGCGAAAAATGCTACCTTTAGCTATTACCAGAGCGATTCTGTTGATTGGTTACGCCCAGCAAAAATAACCACGTTTTTCGAAGTTGTAAATGCTTTTCGAGGACACAAAGAACCATTCTGTTCCGCGACTTTTAATTGTAATCTAAAACCTAGAGGGGAATCATTCATGACTTATGATTCAAAAAAAGGATTGGAACTTATCTTTGATGCACCCCAAAGTACGTCCTCAGATCCGCTCAGATTGCCTGATACTCGTATATCTTGTATAGGATTAGAAATAATCAATGTGTTGAAGGTGTTTTTAAGGTTTGATTCCGATGAAGAAAATCTGCTCCGTATGTTAACTGTCGCTCTGCAAAGGTGTCCTCTACTTGTCACCACTCGGTTCGTTGACGAAAAGTCTAAAGGGAGAATGCTATATATGGGCCCTTATTTTCACACGAATAGATTCGAAGATGCCCAGCTTTTTACATCACGAATCAATGTCAAAAAAAACCTTAGGATGATGACAGCACAAAACTTCATTCCATCAACCAAAACTTTAAGACTTCTTGCTAATCACCTTCCAAATATAAAGAACGTGGCATTTATACATATTCCGCTCCAATACGAAAAGAGGGTGGTGAATTTGCTGCAGTTCAAAAATTTAGAGACGTTTTTCTTGGATCTGGGACCTCACCGTCGGATTGAAGCAGAGTATGCTTATATCTGTCTGCAATGCAATGATGGTGACAATCTTTATTATTGTTATAAAGAGGAGTACCCGTTTCAATTGACAGTGACCAGCAAGGAGTTTATAAAACAATGTCATTGGCGACAACCAAAACGAATTTTTAACATGGTTATTAAATGTTGCAAGAAGGTCAAGCTGGTTTTTGGTAGGTACAATTATGGTTTAAATGGCGTTTATAGCTCGGTATTGTTTGCAGAGCTTAAGAATGGGAAACTTCTAGATCATATTAGTTTAGATTCACGAATGTTCTGTCATGACATATACCTGAAATAAATCGCTTTTATACACTAATTTTTTCTAGATACTATGTCTTTTCAAAGGACCTTTATGTATTTGAAAGCACTTAGAAAAAAAAGAGGGGCTGGTTTGTTTGCAATAAGTAGTATTACTAATAGACATATTTGTTTGGGGTAATAATGTTTTTTATGCCATTAGTCAGTGGCCATAAAAATCGGTTTTGTTTAATATAAATGATTGAGTAAGCAAGGGGTAATTATATCCAAGCGCATAGATCACATAGATAATCAAATAATACGGGTAGTAAATGCTGTAAATAGGGTTTTTTGAAAGTGGAATAAAATGATAAAAAGAAAAAAAACAGCGAGTCAAAACTAAGATCTATTCTATTCCAAAAAGTTGAAAGAAAAAAACCAAGGAACATCCGCCATGCCTGCTACGATTATTTATCTTAATTGTTGTTTACGCATCTTATGATTATTATGTAATATGATTGTTTATAAGATAGTTTGTTCTGGTGGTTAATTGGAGGTGGTTCTAGCTGCAATCACCACAGTAAATCGTTTATTTAATTGTGAAACCATGAATGAATTTGATCACTTAATGTAAATATTTACATGATTTGTTTGGGTGGTAAATATTTATGGGAGGCAATGATGACAAAGTGTAGGTTATACGAGATTAGAAAAAAAAAGGGGGGGGGGGGGACTCCCTCCCACTGTTTATTTATTTACAAGATGTATATTATTAATCGTCTTCATTTAGTCGAATTCGACCACCACTCCAACGTGGTACGGCTTGTCCTATGCCTCTAGCTTTTTGCACACATTTATATAAATAGATACAAGTTTTGTACAGCCATTTTACGAAATGGCTTAAAGCACATCTGGTATTCACCTCAAGATATATTTCTAAACTTATTGAAGTGAGTGCTATTACCGTATAAAACATGGCATTACAGCCATACTTTTCGTAAATGACACCGCCTACAAGACTCCCTAATCCAGCACCCACACCTGCGTACATGGCAGCTAATAAACCTTGCGATGTTGCTTGTAGCGACGGAGGAGATAATTCATCAGCTTGCACCACACCGGCACCCCACAAAGCAGAGAATGCAATTCCGTTTAAAAGATGTAATCCTAAAGCGATGCTGGCTCCGGTTGGGCTTCTGGGTAAAATAGTATAAGCAAAAACTCGAATGATAGTCAGCACATGACCAAGAATGACCAAGCTTTTAATACCGAACAACCTGATAAGCTGAGTATCTATTTAAATAAGCGATCCCTTTAATTTTTTAGAGTACTATCAAAACTTACGTCTCTGGAATAAAAAAAGAATACAAGCTCAGTAGAAGAACCGATCAATCCTGTTAGTCCGACTTGTGATGAGCTTGCTCCCAAATCTTGTTTGAGGTAGATAAATAGAAAACTGATAACCATATTCAACGAAGCACCCATCAACATCATTGTCAGATAAAACAAGGAAACCTCTGGTTTTTTCAATAATTCTATGATTGTAGCTGGTTCATCCAGAGTCAACCTAACAGATCTACGTCGATGTGATGGAGGATTAGATAGATTAACAGCCTCGATGATACTCGATTCTGTTGCAAACTGGATCAATCTTTGGATCTCGTTTTGACGTATCTGTGGACTATCTAAATCAATACCAACTTCCTCGTAAGGATCAACTTGAAACTGTTTCATTTTTCCTTCGTAGCGTTGTGTAGATGTTCTCGGTATCTTTGCTGTTGTTGTTGTTGCTGTTGCTGATGATGATGATGACGATGCTGGGAATGAAACATTTTGCGATTGTGGTATAAATATGTCTTCGATTCTTTCCGACTTAAATTGGGTATTTCCAGCAACAAGAATGAAGCAGATGGCAGAACATGCATAAATGTAAAAGATTGCATTCATATCATCTGTCCAATCTGTGATAAAACCAACCAATGACGATGCAACACCAAATGATATTGAACCAAACATACGCTGTCTACCATACTGATCTTTATTTCGACCTAAGATTTTTAATACTCCACCATCCACCAAGGGTCCCACGGGAACACCAAAGAAAGCAAAACAAATGGAGGTAATGGTGACTAGTGTGATTGTCAATTTACTTCTTTCGGACTCTTCTTCTATAGACTGAACTACTACCGAAATTCCCATGACACTCACGATAGCAACAGTAGCCAAGGTATGCACAATACACATAATGTAGCGATGTGTCTTGGTTTTATCTGCAATCGTAGCCCATAATGGACATGCAACAGCAGAAATAAAGGGAGCTATGACATACTTCATTAGTAATGGGTATTGGTATCCTTCCCTAACGTATTTTACCAATGGCAACCAGCAACCCAATTTGATCACCTTTCAGTCCTAATTGTGAAGAGTAGAATAGAGCAAGATAAACTGGAGCTGAACCTTGACATGCGAATAAGAATGTGTATAAAAGTTTAGGCGCAAGATAAGGCATGACCCCTTTTTTATTGTTGAAAAGAGAACACCTTTATGGAATGTGGATGAAAATTCGAATGTTACAAAAGCGTTAAAGCAAATTTAAACAGTTCTCTTATTTTCATTGATGATGAATGTGACCATTTTGTTACAATCTCCGTTCGATACCAAAAGCGGATGACTTTTTTTATTTTTTATTTTTTTTCTTCTTTAGACAAGATGGTCAAACGTAAAGGAAGACTCAATTGAATCGAGATTATTGTACATTTCTAATCAACCTTTTTAAAGTAGCAAACATAGCCATATACCCTTTGCCCTTTATAACCAGAGAAAAGTTACAGAAATTCTCTACTAAACTGAAGTAACTGATTTTTTTGACAACCTTTCTTCTTATAGAAAGACTAATACCTCGAAATAGACAATTGGAAGAAGAGACAGACACGACTATTATATATGACTATGAAGACCAAGTACGTTTTTTTGAGAGTAGAGTGTCTTAGATATTGAGAAAGTCCTAACTGTATCATTAGGTTTTTAATATCGAGGGAGAGTCTCAAGAAGGTTGCGACATAGTGTGAGTTGCTATAAATTTCATGTTCGTATAGCAAATTAACAAGTAATCTATCAGAGAAGAGAACATATTGTTTTCTCTGATTCCCTTATTAGTAAGTTGGGTCTAATATACGTTTTTTTCTTCTGGAGACGCTAAACTGTATGCTGGATTTTTCATTATAGAGCAACGATATTGACAAGGCTTGCATGACTGGAACTTATGAAGAACTATCTTTTATAGAAGGAAAAGTACCTGTAGCCAGTTTTAGTATAGTGAATGTAGAGGGCAGATCTTTAAAAGATCAAGAGGATGATATGGAACATGATGAAGAGGCTATAATTGAAAAGGAGCCAGAGGATGTGCAATTTATTATCAAAGAATTCCACATTTCACCGAGAATAACGAATATCCAAGCTTTTATTATTGGTCCTCCTCAGTTTAACATGCAGCTGGCCGAATATTTGGAAATTATACCACGTATGACCAATACGGATTGTGTGCTACTGGGTAGATGTATTAGAATCACAGGCGAAGAAAGCTGTGTCGATAATGCGATTGACAAGTTTAGAGTAATCCAAAATTCCCATGTAAGTTTTACCACAAGCGTTGATCAATTTATCTGCTTACGTAAAGTAGATTGCACATTTAGAGGTCGATTATGCAATGTGCATTCATTACCCAAAACACTCTGGACATTATGGCCTTTGTTTTTGTGACCTAAACAGATATAAACAGAAAGAATTTGTGATTGATCAGCTGGATCCGCATCAGGTCTTAGAGGACATTTATGTAATGTTACCTGTATTTATTGACCCTCTTACTAACGAATACGCCAGGCCCAAAGATTTGATTCAAATCAAGGCACCAGCCCAAAAAAAATACCAGCAAATGGCTGAGGAGGAATACAGGGAAAGAGATAAACTTAAAAGAAAAGAAATAAACGACGCATTTGCGATGTTGAATGTCAAACCTGTCATTGAAACAAAGCCTAATCAATCACATAAATACTATGTTCAGTATAGCGAACCCCACTACAACACCCCCTCTCCTACATTGACAGGAAAAATACCTATGAATACCAACAGTACGGAATTAATCGGTTCATTAGAAAATTATCACACAGCAAGTGCTTCATCGTCAGCACCCATCAGACGACCAAATTACATGAAAAACAATATGCGAGATTCCACCAAGGAGGTTTTGAAAAGTGAATCGACAGATGAGGAGCCACTTTCTGTCTACGAATATGAAGTTCAAAAACTTCCCGAGAATACGGAAGAAAATTTTCCTAGTTTGTCCCCCAGTCCAGTTTCTCGCAGTCCAACCCCCATAAATGGACGACGACCCAAAGGGTTGTTTAAACCAACACTAGGGAATGAGGAACCCAAAAAAAATCGAGTGATACGTATTGTACCACAAAAATCGTATAGATCGCGAAGTCCGACACCATCATTGAGTCTTGTTGAGAGGTAACTTTCGCGTTAATTATATACTTGAACAATATTCATCTTTATTTTTAAAAAACAAAATATTAGGGTGAAGGAGTATAATTATCATAACATAAAAAATGTGCTGGAGAAAGGGTTAGATTCCATCAGAGGATTTAAAGGGGAAATAAGATTATCAGCCAAGTTCGTATAAATGCATTCTTCTTTTTTTTTTTTTTTTTTGGTTGTATTTTTGTAGTTAATAGAAAATGTAGAATAGGAAAGGTTTTTTGGACAGATGTACCTGCGGAAATAAAAGGACAAATTTGGAGATACGAGGATATCAATGATATTCTGATCAAGGAACATAATTTGAAACCGCAATTCACCCGAGCGTAATTGACATCGACCTTTGTAAAATTGATATATAAACTAAATCAGCCACTAATTTTTTTTTTGTCATATCTAGTACAGCAAGGGATCAATTTATTCTGGAATGTATGACATCTGAAAATATATTGCCCTCGCCAGCTTACAACAAAACCTCAACCTATGAGTTCCACTGCTTGGCACGTAACCAACCCATAGTACCGTTTAGACCAGTGGTAATTCACATGAACGAAGGGGTTATAAATGTCAAGAAGGTCGTGTTACGAGAAAAAGTTGTATCCAAGGTTGACTGGGTATCGCTCGATAGAAAATACGACTTCGAGTTGTCACTTTCCACCAAGGTTTTAGCTAGAACCGATGTGAAGCCATACTCCACGTTTATAAAACGTGTTTCTATCTGGTAAAAAAAAAAAAAAAAAAAAAAAAAAAAAAAAAAAAATAGAACAATGGCATTAGTTTTTATCGTTGCTAACAAATTTCTTCAATAGCCCGATCACTTGTTTAATGACTTTTGAAAACGTACCTAAGTTTTTGAGTGTGGAATTTTTGCTATTAAAAGTGACAGCGAGATTTAGAATTGATCATCCTTTTATCATTGAAATCACTCGTGTTGAAAAAGTACCTATCAAGCCTGTAGCCGGTACGGTAAAAATTGATGCTTATCCTGGTGAGGGCGAGTTTTGGTATGACTTTGAGATTAGAAATACAGAAACCGATGTTAGTTTTGAAAAAAACAAAGACCTGGAGATAGGAGATGAGGCTCCATGGACTGCTAAAGATATTTTAGATCTAGCAGATGGCGACCATGCAAAAGCTGATAATATCACCAAACATGTTCAAAATATTTTAAATGTCATTGAAAAAATTGAACGCGAGATACGTGGAACATAAAACCATCACCCCCTTTTCCCTCTTCATCCCCTAGCTTGCAGTTACTGACCGTTTCCAAACAATTGATAAAAAAAATTAGATGTATTTTTTACTTACCAAATATTAAAAATAAATATATGCTTTTAGAATTTTCACGTTTAAAAATTGAGGGATGCTGTTGTATATCTTATTATGGATGGTCTAAAATTTAGACAGATAAAAAAAAATACAACCGGGGCAGCGGATACAAATCCTAGTCCAAATATAATAAGGCAAGAATCGCATACCATCGATATCAATATTATTTATAGTCAAATCGTACAGAAGTACTATGATACTGTAGTATTTAATATCGATACAGTACGTGTGGCAAGGTCTGTTTTGACCTCAGAAAGTAGATCTACTGTTTTAATTTCAGCAACTTACAAATAACAGCAGATCAAGCCATACAGAGGATGATTTAAAGTAAAACTATGGCTTCGTTACCTCCCCCATCTCCCTCCAGAAAGCAACATCAACCAATGCCATTGAGAGCACTGCTTCTAGTACCTATTATTGTTGTATTCTTGTAAATATCTCGGTGCCCGATAGACAGACCGAGATTTCGATACATAAACAGTCGATATCACTCAAAATTAACCCACCATTACCCAACAAAAGACAATTGAGATTTAAAACAGCTGATATTGCTCAGCATGAACATATGATTACCCAACGGGAGATAGTCCAGACAAATGTATCCCCTGAAACCAATCCCCAACAAGCGTCTTGCATTTGTGGAGAACCCACACACAATATTATAAGTGAATCAAGAAGCAGGAGAGCGAGGAGTTGGCTTCTATCCAACAATTTGTGTTGACAGTGAGACACCGAACAAAAAAGATCATGCTGCATCGATCTGTCGAGAACAAAACATCTTGTCCAACCAAAAAGAACAATGCTGTTTCTCGCATTTAAAAAAATACTTTAAAGGCATGCGATCAATTTATTGATAACAAAATTCAGACAATTGGTAAAATGATTTTCTTGGAAGAGGATCTGGAAAAAGAATTGATTTCTTTTCTTTTATATTGTTGTCATTACCACCATCCTTATACATGCATACAACCCTCTCAAAATTACCTTAGCTTCATAGTCCTTCACATATATCTTTTCACACCGTCTTAAATTAATAAAAATATTTATGTGTGGTGATTATAGATGTTATATTATTATATCAGCCATTATCCAGTCGTATGCATTTCTCACATGAAACAATAGACATTAGACCTTACGTATAGAAACCATAAGCTTCTTAAGAAATATGTGGGTGCGTATGAGATTTTTGCCCGATTTACTTTTTGTTAAGAAGTTATAACAGAAGATTACATAGCGTATTCCTGATAAATGTGATAGAACCGTCTTTCACTGGATAGCGTCATGGTTAGTTTGTAGTTTTAATGAATCCTGACGGCGTCAATAATCGCTAAACACCAGAATAAATTATCACGTTTTCAATCTCCATTTAACTAGCTTTTTAAAAAAAAAGTTGCTGGGTCACTTTTTTTCTCGTGCATAGCCATGTCTACTAGAACCAATTCCTTGGGGCAGTATGGTTAAATAATATATTTACCTATTAAAATGACGGATTTGTTTTCCCATTGATAAAAAACAAAACAAATAACGATAAATACAGGAATTTTGTGTCTCTAGTACGACCGATATTGTACCATGTTTGTTGTATATTAACATACCAATGTTCATTTATTCACTGTTTAGAATATTATACTAATTACACTATTTAAAAATCACATATTAAACGTCATTGATTCCTCGTAAAATAACAATAAAATAATAAAAAAAAAGGCACAAAAAGTTTTTTTTTATATACGAAGACATAGTCTCTGGTTTATTAATAGGACGAAAGAAAAATAAATGACTTTAATTTATTGGACATCTTTGACTTCTCTGGTAAGCTTAGAAGTCCAAGGACAATAGAAACATCCGGGCAAGAAAGCACCACAAGCTTCATCAAGATGTTCTTCGAGGTATGGCAGAGTAGCGTCACAAACTTCAATAGCCATGTTAAAAAAGGTGATGGCTTCAGGATCCAAGTGGAAACTGTATTTTGGATTGTACGAAGCAGTTTGTTTTCTAATTCTTCCCATAACGTAAGGTTCGTCATCGGTGGCACCACTAAGAAGGTCACGTGCATGCTTGATACGTTTGTCATCCGTCAATTTAAAGACAAATTCATCAGTAGTTCCGTGGGTCTTGAAAGCAAAATAAGCGGTCTCAGCAGCGACGGCGGCAACCAAGAAAAAGAGGACCAGAATTTGCTTGTACATAATTTGAATTTATAAAAAAATGTTTTTTTGATGATGAAAAAAATAAGAGATAAAAGTTTAGTATTTATACTTTTTTGACATGTTCAAATAACTCAAAATCCACCCACATTGATTATTATGATATCAATATGTGTTTTATTCTAAAGGATTTTTATGCATATCGAATACTATTGATACAGGTAAACATTTATTTTTCGCTCATTGGTATGATACGAATATAACTGTAATTGGTAAAGCTTAAATGGACCGACAGAATTAGATTGTGTATTCTGCATTATGACACGAAAAATTACCACCTTTTTTTTTTGGGGATGTAGGAGAATACGTATGCAGGAGATCATTTCTTTATATTTTTAAATATGGCTTCAGCATACAGCTGAAAGAAGGGACTGTTATTTAATATTTTGCATCATACAATTATCAATTATCTATAGAATTGTTATCCCCCCCCCCTCTTGATTTTTTTGGCCTATCAGAGTGCATATTTGATTCCACTTTAATTTTGACATTTTTACAAGACTGCCGCGGCGAGCATCTTACTTTCATTGCAATTCCGCTACATATATCTGATCTTACAGTTTTAATGCTAGTTATCTAACGAAAGCATCTCTAACACTTCTGACGATATTTCTCAGAGGCTCTTTGCTTTTCGAACTCAAAGAGCTTTTGAAAGCGTGAACGATTTAGACTATGGTCTTGACAAAAAATCTCGGAGATAGAGTTTCAGAATTTTCATTTGCTCCTTCCCTTTCTTAAATTGAGTTGTTTAGAATGTAATGAACCCCTCGAAAAGTATGTGTTGAACAATTGCAAAGAGAATGGCTACCTTGGTTCTTTGGTGGAAAGAACAGGATGTTTGCGCCGCAAAATTCATTCAACGCTTAAACATTAGTAAAATACTTTCATGGATCTGCTGATTCTTTTACTAGTCATTCTATCACGTACAAAATTGAAAAGATTACATGAAAATAATCAGAGATATGACAATTGATGATAACTCATTTGAAGATATGTTGATATCACCTTCGTCCAAAATTCAAACGATTATTTTAGACCCACCAGCTCAGTTTATAGTGCGAGACAAAAGATTTGTGGACAATATTTAGATGGTCATTCTCTTTTGCAAGGTCTTTTGGATCGATTCTCTACCATCAACTCCAGATTCATGTAATCATTTAAACTATATTCAGCTTTCAAATCAACAATGTACGCTCATCGCTAGGATCGCTCTAAAAGTTCTATTTATCGCTTCGTTATATCATCAGCTGCACTACTATCTACTCTTCCTGATTCTCACAACCGTCCTGATTTTCAGCTACCAGCATCTATAGTGACCAAACTTCTTTTACCTATTAATAACGCTTGTTTCTCAATTAGTGAACAATGTCTTTTAAAACTTAAAATAAAGTTCAAGCTTAAATATATTTAAACTATTGATAGTTTGACTCGACGCCCCCAATCAAGATCCAGACAAACAATAGTTATACAAATTCTCAGATCCCGCTTTCATTAAAGTTGCACTCTCAATTAAGATAACTAAATCATTTATTTTGTTTCGCCCTTCCGCTAATGACACCCAATCGTTAATTGTTTGAGTCGATTAACACAGGACCGGTAGAATAAGTAGCTTTATTAATTAAAAAAAAAGAGCCGTTGGGTCACGGATTTTTTGTACATAGTCGTGTTTATTACACCCAATTTTTTGCGGTATTATTAAATTATATTTGAAAAAGGGTAAACTGTATACATCTTAAAATGACTGGGTTGGTCTCCCGTAAATATATAAATACCGTACTATAAAGACAAACGTTTTGTGACTCCAGTACAATAATGGAATTGGCCGAAATACGGTACCACGTAGGTATGTTGTACAATAACACCAACGTCAATTTACTCACGTAGAAATACTATTCTACTTAAACGTATTAAATATTACACAATGAAGGCCATTTATTGTTGAAAAAAAAAGGGCACGAAAGAGAAGCTTTTATTTATTTAATATCAGTTATTTCTTTAGTAAGCTTAGAAGTCCAGGGACAGAAGAAACATCCAGGTAAGAAAGCGCCACAGGCTTCATCGAGATTTTCTTCAAGATATGTCAGAGAAGAGTCGCAAACTTCAATAGCGTGATTAAAAAATTGGATGGTTGTAGGATCAATGTAGAAGCTGTATTTTGGGTTATAAGAAGCAGTTTGTTTTCTAATTCTTCCCATAATATGAGGTTCCTCATCGGTGGCACCACTAAGAAGATCGCGTGCATGCTTGATAAGCTTGTCATCCGTCAATTGAAAGACCAGGTCATTGTAACTTCCGTGGGTCTTGAAAGCAAAGTAAGCAGTTTCAGCAGCGACGGCGGCAACCAAGAAAAAGAGAACCAGAATTTGCTTGTACATGTTTTGTATTTGTTTTCAAAAAAATGTTTTTTTGATGATGAAAAAATAAAAGATTATAATTCAGTATTTATAGTTTTCTGACATGTTTAATACCTCAGCATCCGCCCGCATCGATCATATTTGCGTATTATTTTTTTTTCTAAAGGATCATCATGCATGTTGAGAACTATATACAGGTAAACATTTATAAATTTAATCAGTAAAGCTTATCTATGAGCGAGAGAGATAATTTGTATATTCTGCATTATGACACGAAAAAAGTACCAATTTGCATATTTTGTTTTAGTTGTGGGAAAATACCTATGCAGGAGATTATTTCTATAATCATGTAACTATGGTTTCAACATACAGCTGAAAGAGGGGACTGCTATTTAATTAGTTACATCACGAAGACTTTCTATGATTTGAAACCGCGAGTATGTATGCACATGTATGAAATCATGCCTGTTTTTTTGTAATGCTTTAAAAATTTGTGTTAACAGTTTCCTCTTTTGTGTATGAGAGTATATGAGACACAAATGCATATGGCTAAAACTAAAATAACACCGGATTTACGTTACACATTATATGCAAATAGCTAAAAATATTGTAAAGCCGAAAGAACTGCAAGCTATGGTAGCAACTAGAGTATACTGATACTCAGGTAGTTCAATACACCATAGGTATATCAAAATATTATAAATACTGGACTTACATCCGCTTATTCTTCTTTATCTAAAACATTTTTCTTTAAATACAAGATGTACAAACAAATTCTGGTCCTCTTTTTCTTGGTTGCCGCTGTCGCTGCTGAAACCGCTTACTTTGCTTTTAAAACTTATGGCAGTACTGACGACTTTGTCATTCAATTGACGGACGACAAACTTATTAAGCACGCACGCGATCTTGTGAGTGGTGCCACTACGGATGAACCTCATCTTCATGGAAGAATTAGAAAACAAACTGCTTCTTATAACCCAAAATACAGTTTTCAACTTGACCCTGCAACCATCGGCTTTTTTAACATGGCTATTGAAGTTTGTGACGCTTATTTGCCATACGTTGAAGAGCATCTTGATGAGGCCTGTGGTGCTTTCTTACCTGGATGTGTTTACTGTCCCTGGACCTCTCAAATTACCAGAGAAATCAAATAAATAAAAATTTATTTAAAACAGTTACATCACTTGTCTTTTCTTTTCATATACTTGTAAATGTACATATTTATTTTGTGTTAATAAAACTTGCCAAGGTAGACTAAAAAAAAAAGCTTTTTTTGTTCGAAAGACTGAATAAGTCAGTAATAAGTGCGATCATCAATCAGGAGCATAGTGTGACCCGTCTAGAACCATGATATTACGATAAAAAGTAAATTGGAGACAATCAATATAATTGACGGTGAAAAAGTATTTTCTCAGCGGGAAGGAAGGACGTTGGGTAGTCTCCCGTGATATCATAAAAAGTATTTCTATTCAATAATAAATTTTTCAACCGAATGGGGCTTCAACAACGATGAAGAAGCAAAACCATATAACAACAAAGAGAGGGGTAACACCACGGAAAGAAACTTTTTTTATTGCTTCCGCATCATGGATCCTCGTGTTACAACAACTCTCGAATGATGAAAAAAAAAAAAGGTTTCGTTGTTAAAACACAAACAAAACTTTAAACTGTTATTGAAAATGATCAAACAATAGTAACTGCCTTAGTCAGAATACTCATTTAAGCAATTCGATTTGGCCAGAGTAACGAAGTCACTGAAGCAGGATCGGTTTTATTCATAACAAGTTCCTGTATTTTACTGTCCCCAAAACACATGGATACGTAAAGTACCTAAAACATCAATATTATGTCTTTATCTGTTTTATGACAAATCGTATCTGTCTTGCCACTACCACTGATGTAACCCTTCTTCTAAACATCATGTAATAGCAAATTAGAACATGAGATCTAAAAGAGATTTTCTTTTCCTTATTGCAAACTTGAATTCGCCCTGTAATTGAGACTTACAAGTCGTTGTTTTAGTCATTTGGACAGTAGAAGTATTAACAGGAATTACTCGGTTTTAAGCGGATTACATAATCGATTGAGTGGCCCATGATTTGCTACACTTTGGTTAAATTGAAATGACAAAGATACTTTTGTAAATAGATAAACTTTTCAGTGTAGTTAGATAGCAAGTATTTATAACGACTATACATTTGTAGCGTTCGAATTTGTGCAATCATGATGGAAGATTAACGTCATAACGGTTCAACTTTATACTTCATTACACAAAAAAAGTTAGTTCCAGTTGCATATTATAACATGAAAAGGTCTATTGTTATTTTCATAGTATTTTCTGTGTGTTTGTATTAGGAGAGACAATTGTGTATCTAAGCCAGTTTCTGATACGGGAGGACCCCTATTATCGGAGTACCTTTTTTTTTTTTGTGCTGATCAGTATGAAACTGGTATCTCTCTCCCATCATTTTTTAAGCCATTGTCCAATCAAATAACCTGTATTTATGTTGCAGTAAATTTCCAAACATTTTTGGGACAAAAAAAAAATCCCCTTTCTCCTTACAGCATTCTCAAAATTTGGGAAGAAAAGAAGCTAGATAATGCAAGAACCGGTATTCATTGAGAGAGATAATAGCAACAGTGGTAGTTCAACAGAGGATGACAATTCCATTAAGCCTTCTTCCTACGAATCGAGTTATTCTTCTAATTCCACCAACAGCGATCAAGTAAAGTGTTACAACAAGTTGAAACGACAAGGTTCGAGAAGTTCAATCATTGTGCGAGATGAGAGTGCAGTACAATCTAAACCAGGTAAGGGATATTTTATTTAAAAAAGAGGAGAAAGACGCGGCCTTGAACTAATGGATGAACCCATAAAGAACCCAGTACTTGGCTTCAACACAAGAAACATTTTTTCATTCTTAGCAGTGCTGGTAAACCTGTGTGGACAAGGTAAAGATAAGAAAAATGCAGACAATAGATTTATTTAAAATTAAAAGGTGAATTAGATATGGAGATGAATCTCGGTTATCTTCATTAATGGGTGTTATTCAAGCCATTATATCATTTTTTCAAGATAGTGATGATACTATAAAGTAAGGTCATACGGAACAGATATATATATTTAAATTTAGTAATTGTATTATTATAGGACCATTAATGCAGGTCATCATAAATTTGTTTTCCTTTTAAAGGAACCCCTTTACTTTGTTTCTGTTTCCAGAACAGGTGAATCTGAAAGTCAAGTGAGTTAACACAACAACCAAAAAAAAAAAAAGACAGCCGACTTAATATTAACCATCTGTATGTATGTGTAGCTTCGGGATCAGTTGATATACCTTCACAATCAAATCCTAAGTGTACTGACCAGTGTTCAATTAACGAGAATATTTGAACAACGGGTCAATTTTGATCTTCGTCGACTATTAGGAGGTACAGAAGTTTTCTTGGATAGCTTATCAACGTTATTCAATAATGACCATAGTTTCATGCTGAGTGGTTTACAATGTCTAAGGTTGAATCGGACGGTCCGAGATCAAGCAGGTGGAATTTTGACAGATGGAAAAGTAAAGAATTTATTATATGCCATGGTGGTAGCAGATGGAAAGTTAGTGACGTTATTGAGACCAAGGAAACACAGTTTACATCCGTCTGATTTGCATCTGCTTTTCAATATGCTGACTGGTTCTACAACATTCCACACAGCTGAATCATGGACTCCACTTTGCTTACCAAAGTTCAATTCCAGAGGCTTCCTACATGCCTATATATGTTATATTGAACAAGGCATCTCGATTGTGGTGATAAGTACAGACAAGGGAAATTTTTTCGAGATCAGTGAATGGAAGACGGCTATTTTGGAGGCAATGGAAAAGAATAAAGTGTTGGAGAGTATTAAGGAAGCATCAGAAAAGTTATACATGGTGGAAGAAATACAGATACCTTCGTTACTTCATTTCATGTATAAATCCAAAGTACACGTCCAATTCACAACACCTGGATTTAGTGGTCCTTATGTAAATGATTGCGATAGAAGGAGATTGTTTAGACTGTATCAACATGTTCATGACCGAATGCATAGTAGATCAAGACCATTAAAGTTATATTACGTAAACAGTGATAAGGAGATTTTATTAGGATGGGTAAGATGCGACAATTTTTTTTTATGGTGTATTAAGAAACTAACAGGATCAACACAGATTACTTCTTCATTTGAATTGTATGTTGTTTTCCCTTCAAATACACCAAAACCATTAATTATATCAAGTTCCAATCAATTGTTGAGATGGATTAAAAAGAATGAAGAAAATCTGTTCATTTTGAATTCACCCGTCTTTTAACATGTATTTTTAGAATCTTTCGTCACCTTCTTCCTTTTCCCTTAAATTCATGATTTCCAGTTGACCTTTTCCCTTTGATTCTTTCTGTAACAAGTCACTAATTGTACGGTATTTACCAGGATCAACTAAAGCAATCTTTTTTTTTTTTTTTTTTTTTGTTATTGTTGGATATTAAAAAAAATAAAATTACACTTTCTATACAAATGTTTATATCACTTACCAATTCATATTCTGCAGCACCGGAATCTTCATCTTCAATGGAGGTTACCAAAGGTATAATCTTTTCCCTGAGTTTCTTTGTTTCGTTGGATTGAGGTAATGTCAGTCTCAAACGCATCTGAGCACGTTGGATGGGTAATAATTGTTTCTCCTGCAACTGCTTAATGACGTCTAATGCTTGTGACTTGGTGCTACGTTTGGGATTCACACTCAAATGGAGATCCTGCATGGCCTTTTCAATCATGGTGACGGTGTAAGGACGTTTGGTTTGAGGGTTGACACAATTATCTGTCACAATGTTGGCAATATCCTTCCATGTCGTCTCTAATTGATCGGTTCTTTCCTTTTCTGCTACTTGAAGTTCGCCCTTCTTCAAGATTTCTTGAATAACCGTGTCTAAATCCTCGGTTTTGAAGCACTTGTTCAAGTCCTCTTTACTGGCGGCTTGACCTTTAGACACATTGAAAAAGACATTGTGAATTTGTAAAACCTCATCTAAATCTGTTTCACTTTGTATTAAAAAAAAAAAAACGAGTTGGAATCAAACAGTTTTGCAGTGGTGTTGAATACATGGTAGCTACTTACACATTGGAACGCCATTCCATGACTTTGTTCTTGTAACAGGCAATTTCAAAACGCTTGCCACCTTTACGGAGACGAACGATGGAAACGTTTGTGAGTCTAAGCGAGAAAAAGAAGGGTTAATGAAAAGCTGTAAGACTAGGCGGGAAATAGACTTACTTGATCTGTGTGTTGGGCTTCTTAATGACCATTTTTATATATGAGAAAAGAAAGATATAAACATAAATAAAAAAATAAAAAAACTTTTTTTTATATAACCCGACCGCAGCATGAATGGACTTTGGATTTACGAAACAGTTGGGTTTATGACATAGTTGTGTGTGCTATTTTATGCAACAGATTGTACTTTATTTAGGTAATGGGAAGCGGCAACTAGAAAACTATGAGGGTACGCAGGGCATTACAAGCGAACCATGTTGAACCACTATTGTTTATGGCTAATGCTAATTCCGAGGCAGTAAACGAGATCATACTGGTAGCATTCAAGCCACAGGTTTCTCTCATCCAAACAAATCAGGTACACACTAAGATACATCTAAAAAAAAAGAGTATTATTTCCGCATGACTCTCATTTTGATTTTATTTAGACAATAATAAAGAGAGAGGAAAATGGGGATGAGTATTTACAAAAATTATTTTTTTTTTTCTAAAAAGGGATGTTGTGTGTTTATTGAGGTCCACCGAGAGTGGTACCGGGACCAGCAGCAGCAGCAGCTAAAAGTTCATCAGAGGGAACACATGTGTTCATCACTCTTTGTCTACCGGGAGAAGGAAGGACGACATCTACAAGACTTATTTAGTTCCTATATTCAACCACTCACACAGCACACCAAGCTCTTTTAGTCTTACCAGTCATTTCTTCCTCATATTCAATCAAACCTTTACTAGCTAAAAGCTTCTTTTCCTACATTATTTTTTTAAAAAAAAAAAAAGGAGAGATCGAGATCAGATCTAAGGTTGCAATGATCCAATGTTGAGACTTACATGTCTGATAGCTCTCTCATAGGCCTTTTGCTTCTTCTTGGTAACAACTCTCTTGGTAGTAACTGATGGTTTAGTAGGGTTGTTGGCCTTCTTGATGCTTCTGGCGATACGCTTGTATCCTTCTTTGGAATGTCCCTTGACTGATTAAAGAGAATAGTTAGTCTATGAGTTACTTTTGTATCTGCCATGCTTGAATTTACTCTTGTTAATGTTGTGTACTCCTCCCATTTTTTAATTAGTGATGTTATAGAAAAAAACTGGCTGAAGAAAAAAAAAAAAAAAAAAAACTTGAAATAGGCAAATCAAAAAGACGGTCACTATGCATTTGGGTTTTTGTGAGTGTGTGTGTGAGAAGCACAAAAAAAAAAAGCTTTTTTTTTTTTTTTATTTTTTGCATGATAAGCCACACAATTGAAGAATTTTAATGCATTTTTTATTTTTTGTGTAAAGGATGTTATAGATTTTTTTTTTTAAGTGATTTTTTTTTTTATGATGATCTGACGTAAAACAAAATATAGGCTGTTTGACCAGCGTGTAATTTTTCGGATGTGCGGGTATTCTCCTCAGTAACCAAGACATCCTGCTCAGAGACGGAAGTAATAGTCGTATCGTCAATATGAAGCCATTCGCCAGATCTTCTTTTAATATCACATGTATAATGTCCGCCGCCAGCAGACGTTCCATGATGATAAACGCTACCAAATAATTGATATGTCACGGGCTCCCTTCCAGGCACCATCCACTCGGGATGAATCACTAATTTGGATCCATAGTTTACACGCTTTGATAATTTCTGTACACCTCCAATATTGTCAAAAACAAATCGCTTCATGTGTAATATTAAAACAGGCGGTAATCCTTCCAAATACACTTGCTTTGTAGCATTCACTTTCAATCCGTCGGGCGATGTATAATCATGCATCGTTTCTGGCACGGTCATATTAGCAATAGCGTCTTCAATCGTATGAACATTGTCGGGTTGAATATCCAATGGCAACGATTGAAAAGGTTCCTGATTGATTGAATCCTTGGCTTTAGGGCAACGCAATACTGATCTTAATTTACCACAGAATATTTTGGAAATAGGTGATTCGTCGAACCCAGTCTACGTGGCCCCCCCAGCTTTATGATTAGTTTCTACCCTTAAATAAATAAAAATAAAAAAAAAAGATGACTTACAGAACGTAAATGGCTTGTAGTGTTCTTGGGTCCTACTTCTTGCCATCCTTCTCCTCCATTAGCTGATGCGGCGAGTTCGGCTTCCTTTTTATCCACTTGCTCCTTCAACACGGCCGTCATCTCCTCGTGTAAACCATCCAACAAGTAACACAAAAACTCTTCGGAGTCTTCTTGTCGACCACGAAGCGTATCAAATTTCTTTTGGCCACGTAATGCGTTATAAACGTACTCGGGAACAAAAGGCTCTCCGTAGGGTTCTAAACTATCGAGACGCTCTGTCTGAAATTCATTGATAAATTCGACACTATTTTCGTTGAAGAAGAAAATTTCCCTTGATCAGTATTCCTTATTTCACCTCTTTAACTACACACTACTTACATCGAATCCAACAAGGGAGTTTTGCTCTTCATTTGATGTGCTGCTTGGCTACTGATGGTCTTGATGAGATTGTAAAAAGGTGCACAATGTGACAATGGTTGTAAAATCTAGGATATGCCATTAATAAAACTTGCCTCTCTCCTTTTTACATGTGTATATATAAAAACTTACGACATTCATGAAACATGTATTCACATTATTGATCAAACCACGAGGTTGAAGCAAAGGAGCATTATAACTAGGTTCGTATTTGCTAATGATGTCTAAATAAATGAAGAATATAAGGTTTGTGATACAACGCACACTATGAACTATAAAAAATTTGCTTACCTGCGACACCAGTAAATTTAGGCGCGGTGGATGGAGTAGGAGAGTTTGGCTTGCTAGGCTTAGTCTGCTTGCCATTGACTGTAGGAGCGGCTGTTGGAGAAGAGGTAGGTGCCTTGTTCTTCACAGGTTCGTTTTTCTTTAATAAGGACGCCCAAGAGACTTGAGGCGGAGGGGCAGGAGACTCTGCGACTGGGGCAGCAGTGGCAGTGGCAGTGGCAGCAGTAGGAGCAGGAGCAGGAGCCGCAGCATTAGCAACACCATTAGCAGTAGCAGAGGTAGTAGAATTAACAGGAGCAGGAGCAGAGGTGACAGTGGCAGTGGTAGCCGCGGCAGTAGCAGTGGTAGCAGGAGAGTGTGCCTTATTGTTCACGGCCTTGGCCTCTTTCTTGCTTGCCTTTTGTTTTTGTTGGGCTTTGTGTTCAGGCTTATTGTGATGTTTATCTGACTTGGGATGCTCAGGCTTTTGTTGCTCAGGTTTCTGCTGTTGTTGTTGTTGTTGTTGTTGTTGTTGTTGCTGTTGCTGTTGTTGCTGTTGATTTTGTTGTTGTTCAGGTTTCTGGTGTTGTTGTTGTTGTTGTTGTTCAGGCTTTTGGTGTTCGAGCTTTTTGACGACGGGTGGTTCAGGTTTGGGCTCGAAAACCGGTTGAGCAGTAAGGATAGGCGTTTCCTCTTCCTCGGGCTCAACAAAGACAGTCTCAAACTGTCTCTTTGGCTGGGTGATGATTGGCGTATCGTTCACAACAATTCTCTTACGAGGAGGGATACCTGTTGCAAATGGTGTCTAACGTGACGTGTCAGATTAATACAAGATGAATGCCACAGGTTGATGACTTACCTTTTTAGGTGGAGTTAATGAGACACCAGCAATCTGAAGAACAGTATTGATTTCATCTCGACTGATTTCTCCAAAGCAAAGTGTTGGCATTGAAATCTAATCGAGATTTTAAACTTTTTAGTTCCATGCTTTTGATTAGAAATAGAAATTAATGACTTACTTTTCCAGATGGCATTTTTTTTTTTAAATTGAAAAATGAAAGAACTGTTGGTTAAGATTTTCGTTATACTTTGTGTTGATGGGAGTGAATTTTTTTTTTTTGGGGGGGTTGTTGGGATTATCTCTTTTTGGTAAAAGGATGAATTGAAATTAGAAATAAGTTGAGTTGACAATTATCGTGTTTTTTTTAAAGAATAATATACAGTCTAGACTTTAGTTGAGTTGATCTATTAGTGTTTGAGGGTGGAGGAGGGGGGGAAAGTTGTATGATACAAAAAGGAATCAAAATAGTTATTGCTGGTGTTTATAATACGTACGAGGTATTTGGTATACGCATAATTTAATCAGATTGTGTTGAATTATGTATAATGTTGAGTTTTGACTTCAACAATTATTAGGGAATTCTTTTTTTTTTTTTTGAGAGGAAAAAGATTACTGGACAAAGTTTCTCACCAATGTCGAAGAAGAAAACGAAATATAAACAAAAAAGATTTTTGTCCTCTTTTTGGAACTGCTTTTTTCTTTTTTAGCGAACAAAAAAAAAAAAAAAAAAAAAAAAAAAAAAAGAGAGAAAATGTAATTGAAAAATCCCCCCAAGTCAAAAAGGAAGAGAGCTGAACTGGAGAGAAACGTCTGCGCAACCGCCTCCCAAAGTTTTTCCGAGTCACGTGAACCTAAAGAACCGGTCACGTTGAAAACCTGTTTTACTAGCAATGATGGTTCGGTAAGCCTTGTCACCGTACACAATTGATGATACTGAGCTATATACAGTAGCTGATAAACCCAAGCTGTTTACAGTATAAAAAATGCAACGAACTGTCTCCTTATATAAGTACTTTTGTTTTCCCATGATAAAATAAGTAACGATTAACAATAGCTGGTTTACGTCTTGATTTTTTAGTTAATATATGAATTACGCTTTTCTTAGGGACAGCCAAAGTGTACGTAGTCAAGGGTACCTCAAGAGATCACGTGCTGAATTACAAGGTCTGTGAAGCATTTTTTTGCATAAACCAAAATAATGGCCAAGATTAATCGTGTACTGAAGGCATCTTGAAGCTACAGAAACCATTATGGAAACCATTTTTGGAAACGTTGAGTATTGGGTGAGAGATGCAACTGTTCCCTTCACCCACCCTAGGTTGGGAGGGCCGTGCGTTGGGGGTTGTGGCTGTGATTGTTGTTCCTGAGTGTTTGTGCGACATCGCCCAAGAGTTGCTTCTTGTACTGAACAATAATATTGGTACATCAACAAGATAACCCGTTGTTCCCTTCCCACCACCTCTCGTCTAAGCTTGTTAATAAAGGCCGATTTTACCACTCTCTTTATTAGAGTAACTTACAGACAGTTTCTCATGCCCATTATTAGCTTCATATTGGGACTCCAATAAATGAATATTATATATATAAAAGTTTAA
Source organism: Mucor mucedo (assembly GCF_025094135.1). Classification (NCBI taxonomy): domain Eukaryota; kingdom Fungi; phylum Mucoromycota; class Mucoromycetes; order Mucorales; family Mucoraceae; genus Mucor; species Mucor mucedo. Next base: position 73,607 of record NW_026252398.1, on the reverse strand, counting down.
TTATAAAGTTTAGGGGTTTTAACCTAAATATTGCATCACTCTTGATATTAAATACATGTTATTATACTTTATTACTACGCATTGATTACTCATCAATATACAGAAAACAATAGCCATACATTTATTCCAGATAATACAATCCAATAATATGACCGCTCGTTAATGACAATATTCTCGAAGGTATCTATCATGAAATGCTCGATCTTTAATTGACAACACGCCAATTGTATATTTGACAGAATTCACTCTAAGGATTGATATTCAGCCAGCCCTGAATATGAATATTATAAAGAACCCAACTTATTGTATAAATAAAGACTTTAAAGTTTATTTTTGCAGTTTGATAATTTTACTTTGTTGAAATTTCTTATTTTTTATTCTTAATTCGTTATTTTATGTCTCGAATTTCTCAGGTTGAGGCATCAACAAAGCAGATGCTAAAGGTGGGGGGTAGGCTTTCATCACCGCAAACTTCCTTGATTGACATACAATATGTTCCTAGATCATTTGTAAGTGAGGCTTTTGTGAGGCAACTTTGAGTGATGAATCGTACGATAGCATGCTGGGAGAGATAGGTCAACCTTTCCCCCCAAAAAAAAACGTTTTCTATTTGCCTATACTAAAGGAAGTGGTAGGTTTTGGAGGGAATAAAGAGTTTTACGCAAAAGTACTCCCAATTGCTTTGGATTATCGAATAATAAAGGTAGATATTTGAGAATCAAGAAGAGAGACGGCAATCGATAGACACCAGTAGACTCTATTTGGGAACCCAGGAGCCGACCGAAATTGCTTGAAAACTAAAGTGGTCAAAGGTAAGAGAGGTGATGATAGAGAGAGAGAGAGAGATAGCACTATGAGAGAAATAATCAAATCAGCTAGCCATGAACACCAAAGTAAGCTCAAGTTGTTGAATTAAAAAAAGGATCCGATATATATCATATTTAGTTAAACACCGCCTTTTGATTTAGATATAAAAAAAAAAAACGAAGTTTCGGTATGCGATTCTTGGGAATAATAAGCGGGGATGCATGATTGAGAAAAAGTACTACATCAGATTCCACTTTTTTTTTTTAAAAAAAAAAAAAAACGATCGATTTAACCCTTTTTTGTTAGGGGGAAAACTATACGTAGAACGGGCCATAAATTTTTTATAAGAGGAGGAGGAGGAGGGTATTGCTTTTGACTTTCTATCAAGTACCGAACTAGAATAAATAAAATCTCAGCCAGCAGATTTAATTTGCATTTAAGTTGGTGTCATTTGGAGTGTTATAAACTTTCGATAGAATGAATCTGCTGGAGCTGTGCAGGTTATTTAAATGCCACTGAATGCAGTCATTCAGGTATAAAGCTTTTTTTGATAAGGCGAGTAGTCATAGATAGTTTCATATAAAGAAGGATGAAGATTTACCAACCCTCCTCCGCCACCATAAGCCATTCAGAATTCGGTAGTTGTCTATCTGCTTCACTCATCATTACAACGAGCTACTACTACTACTAAAACGCATAGTTTATGGTAAAAACAGAAATTCGATCATCCTATAAAGTCTAGACGATAAAAATGGCATGTCAATCGAAGTAACGAGGCTTTATGTGTAGACCATCATGTGATGCAAAAATTACGTTTGAGTGAAGATGAGTTCTCCCAAAGTCCCCCCCCCCCTTTTTTTCTGCATGTATGAAAAGAGACGCGTATGAATTAAGCTCAGTAGATAGATAGGTAAGACTGTGTTTAACCAAGTCAGATATTTTAAAATGACTAGATAAATGCTGTAAAAAAAAAATAGAATACAAATGATGTCTAATAGTTGATAAGCAATACATTTTTTAAAGGTACATATATAAGAAATGAAACACCTACCCCTTTCATCATGAGAAATGAGATAGATACGCATTCTTTTTATATATGAAAAAGCCTCATCCCTCAAAAGAGACATAGCGTGTGCATTGAATGGTTTTAAGAAGGATGAAATGTGTTTACCCATTCGAGGGGGAAACAATAGTTGAGTAACTATGGGCGACAGTTTCAGTTAGACAGTGTCTATGTAACATACTATAGGACGATGGGGGAGGGGAGGGGAAAGTGATACATATTTTTAGTGCTGACGTTGAATGAATGCATTCCCGTTTTTTTTTATGAAGAGTGAGGGAGGTGAACACGATGTCTTACTTTCACACATAGACTGCTGAAACCATTCTTGCATTTCTTTTTGTAATACAAAAAAAAAAGATTCCATGTTGCACACTATAGCTTTTTGCTGAGGGAAAAAAAAGCTTTTTGGGTGCATGATTGGGGGGGGGGGTTTCTTTATCCAGGGAGAGAGAGAAAGATGGGTGTATGTGTGTGTGTGTGTTCTGAGATTGGCGTGTGAAAACGGCAAATGATGTGTGCCCTGAACAAAAAAAAAAAAAAAATGTGATTTAAAATGAATAGGATGTGATCGATGTGTGGATGTGTGTTATTTTATCAAGTTTCGTAAGTTAAGAAAGCCTTGTGGAAAAAAAAAAAAAAGTTTATATTAAATGATTAAGGATATTGTACGACAGGTTAAAAAAGAACATTTGTAAGGCTTAAAATAGACCATGTGAGTGCCATTGATCCAATCAGCAAGGAAGACTACATAATTTTTGTTATAAAAATAGAAATATATCTAAATTTTTTTTTTTTTTTTTTTTTTTATATGGTTTATTTCATGTAATTTCCGGGAACAAGGCCTCGCTTTTTCTTTTCTAGTAATTCAGCATACCACCAACCATCCGGTTGTTTGCTGAGGATGGCAAAATTATCATTTGCTCCAAATGTTAATTCGGATGGAATCTGTTTGTATATATATAAAAAAAAAGGGTTAGCCTTTAAAAAAAAAAAGGTTGTCAATCGATTCCATTCTTTATTTACCTGAGCTGTATAACTCCATAATGCGCGTGCTATTAATAATAAGAATATAGTTTAATCATCTTTTTTTTTTTTACGCCATCCCATTTTATTTGTTTACCATATTGTAAAACGGGAGCACCGTCTTCTAAGCGATTTGGACGAGAGCGGGGTTGTTGTGGGGAAGGTTGCTTTTGTAGCTGTGGAGCAGGTTGCTTTTGTTGTTGTTGTTGTTGAACAGGCTGCCTTTGTTGTTGTTGTTGTTGGACAGGCTGCCTTTGTTGTTGTTGCTGGACAGGCTGCCTTTGTTGTTGTTGAATAGGCTGTTGCTGTTGCTTCTGAAGAGACGGTTGCTGTGTGGGTTGCTGTGGAACAGAGGAGGTGCGAGGCTGAGGATCTGCAGCCATGACTACTTTCTGTAGTTGATCAAAGGCCGAATGAGCGTTCTTATGTTTGGAGGGGTCTAGGTGAGCATAGCCTGCACTTGGGAGATACTTGGAAGAGGCAAAACCTTGCAGTTCAGCGGGAGTTAAAGGAGATTCAGGACGAACCGCGGGCAGCGAGTCTCTTGACTTATTTGAGGTGACGGTCCATTTCTCTTCTTTACCAGAGTGAATAGAAGGTGTGGGTGAAGTGATGGGAGAGATGAGAGAAGGATTGAATGAAGGATTACGCACAGGCTTAAATTTTTCTTGGTCAAGGTATTCGTCCGTAAACTTATAATTGGCAGACTGAACAGGTTCTCCTAATTCCGCAATCACTGTCTTTTCCTTCTTCTTTTTGTCCTTCTTATCCTTTTTATCCTTCTTGTCCTTCTTGTCCTTCTTGTCTTTCTTGTCCTTTTTGTCCTTCTTTTCTTTCTTTGGTGAGTCTGACATTGATATGCTGTTTAAAATAATAATAATAATAAAAAAAAAAAAAGGAGTAAAGAAGAAGAAAAAAAAAGAAAGATAAAAAAAACCCGTTACTACATTTGATTATAACCAGTCACCCTGTCTGGATGGGATTGCCACAATCATGGCTGATACCGATAGAAGGAATTATACGTGGCACCATCCTGATATTTGAGGAGGGGGGGGGGATTGTGAACTGTTACATATTGAGGTCAATAAGGAGATTGGTGATATTTTATTAAAAAAAAGACAGAAAAAAAAAAGAAAAAGAAACGCTATTTGTTCAAGTGTTTGTGTGTGTGTGTTTACGTGCGTGTGTATGTATAGAGAAGAGAGAGAGAGAGAGAGGGAGAAAGGGAGGAAGATTAATTCATTTGAACATCTTCATTGTTGGCAGAACCCATGTAGCTATCCATCTCAGCATCCAAGTCTTGTTGACTGGGCTTGGGACGGTTTTCTCTTTTACCACCAGTAGAACGACGTGTGTTATTGTCACGACGATCACGGCTATCGCGAGTGCTGTTATTGCCACCACGAAGATTACCACCACGTCTTCCGTTATTTGAAGGTAAAGAAGCAGCCACAGCAGAGACAATAGAGGCGTTGGTGATACGCATAGGACGACCTAAGAAAGAGAAAAAAAGAGGTGAGTATGGGATTTAGGATAGAATCAATTTAATTTTTTTTTTTTTTTTTACCATCTAACTCAACATTGTTGTATGTGTTGCGTGCCTTTTCAGCATCATTTCCATTAACGAAAACAACATCAGCGATACCAGCAGATTTACCGTTAGGACCAATATGAAGGAAAGCTCTCTTTAATTGACCAATTTGACCGAAAAGATCCTGCAGGACAAAAGGGAAGAGTGAATACACAGATGTGATATAAATAGATAATAACTTACGTAGAGATCCTTTTCGGTGACATTAAAATGCAAGTTAGCGACAACAAGACTATTGTTATTACGAGTGTTTGTGTTTCTTGTTTCGACAGCAGATCTGGCGTTTCTTGATGTGTTGTTGTTACGGGCAGGTCTGGCATTGTAGGGCTTTGATTTTATAGAGGGTTGACGATTAGGATAATTTTTTTTTAAAAATAAGAATAATAAAAAGTAAAAAAAAAAAAAAAAAAAAAAAAAAAATATTTCGTAAAAAAAAAAAAAGAAGCTGTTATAAAAAAAGACGCGAACATTTGTTTTCCAATCTATTCATCACAAAGAGAGCCTCCACGAACAAAAGTGTCTTCCTTCTTCAGCAAGGTCTTTTTTAACAAGTGTGTGTGTGTATGTGTGTGAAAGAATAATAGAACCCAAAATATTGTCCATCTCTCCATCTACCTCCAACGTTTGCAATAAAATACCCCCCTTCTTTTCCTCTTGATGGGACGAGATGAAGGAGAAAAACAAAAGAGGAGGTAAAAAAATAACAAAAAGAAAGAGAGATGAAGCCATCTTTAAACATCTCTTTTTGGTAGAAATAAAATAGAAAGGAAGGAGAGGTTGATTTTAATAACATACCGAAGAACGAACACCACCTCCAGAGCGGTTCTTGTTAACACCACCACCAGTAGAACGGCTGTTGCCACGACGAGTGTTGTTATTTGAACGTTTGTTGCTTGTACGGTTTTGAGAAATGACATCGTCAAGTGCCATATCGAGTGCTCCAAGGTTGCTCATCTTGATTATTTTCTTTTTAAAAAGTGGGTTGTGGTAAAAAGAAAGGTATTATTTTTATTTTTCTCCCTCACTCTGCAGGGCAATAAAACAAAAAAAAATTTTTTTTTAGAGTCCCATACGTCATGTCCAATCAGATACGGGTATTCCATAATCAGCCTAGTGTAACATCATGCAACGAGCCTTCCTATAGTCAAATAGCTCGCAATGATTGGTTCTGGGAAAGTGGATTTTTTTTTTATTTGATTGTGGGATAAGAGAGAATGAAAGCGGCTTATTCATTGTGATCCCCCCCCACACACAGTCAATCAGGTCTTGGTCATCATACACACCCTAAATTAGAGTCTCCAATGTTTACAAGAAATGTTTATTCAATATAAAACTTCCATTGTCAAGTAAACATTTAATGAGCTCATTCTGACGTTGTACCAACACCTGTTTATATATATATATATAATACATCTACAGCCTTTCGTTTGTTTCATAAAGTACAGGAAAAAGATGAAAGTAGCTTTCCTATTTAACCATACCAATAGGACCCCCCCCCTCGTGCTGATCCCTCGTGAGGAGCAACTCAAGGAAGACGTTACCTTGACAAACAAAATTAAAAAGACCAATTATCTTTATACAGCATGTTATCTTTAAGTACATCGGTTGAGAGGATTTCCCCCCTCCCCACCTATACGAAATAAATCTCACGAGGTGTGCCATTATCGGTCAATCTTTGTTGTCCGCATAAGAGATGATCAAAGTTATAAAGCAATGTCATAGCATACATAAGGGTTTTAATAAGTTAAAGTGAGTGAAGAAAAAACGTGTGGTTGTTAGTCCAGTAGTGAGGGGGCGGCACATCGAGTTTATTCAGTAACGGTTGAATACATGTGCCGTATTTACCAGTGACTCCATGTTTATACGATAACTTTTTTTTTTTTTTCGTAAATCTACCTCTCTCTATAAAAGTGGCAACAAAAAAAATTTAGACAGATTCAGTGAATAATGTTTAAAGATAGGTGTGGGTTATATTCATTTTTTGAGAGAAAAAAAAAAGTAACCCTTCCCTCTGCCTAAAAATCAAAAGCAAAGCAGCCCTCTACTTTTAAAAACCGCTCAAAAATTCGGGTATAAGTCACCTCAAGTATCTGAACTGGACTTCGACCGACTTTTGTGGACTCACCGTAAATTAATGTGTTAGAGTAGATTAATTTCGCTGCTAAAAGTAGTCTTATTGATTAATTTTTTATTGCAGTTCAGATATGTGTGGTGGATATGTGTGGTGGTAAATCGACCTTAAGAGCATCTCCTTATATACCCGAATAAAAAAAGAATGACGTCAGAGTTTTCCTTTGGCTTTTACATGCGGAATGACCTTACTTGGTAGAGATACAAAAGACCGAACAGTGTTGAAACCGCGGCTATAGAAACATTTCTAAGTTTCCTTGTAATTTGCATCGTCTTGAGCTAGCTGTAATACAAATTTCGCGTTAGTATGAACATAAACAGATGTGATAGAAAAAAAAGTTATATCACTTACCAATTAATCAGATAACACCCACTGGACACTGGGGGAACAGCTCCAATAGGCTATACATCATGAAGTAATGCTTTAAAATGATAAAATAAACTGTAAGACTGACTTTTTGCATAGAAAATATATAAAAATTATCATACCTGTGGCAGTGTAAGACACTGTTTGTAACGGAAACCAAATTCTAGACTGCCTTCTTCCTCCGATAGATAAATCTTGTATTGGTACCAACCCCGGCATCAGTAAAAACCTTTTGCCTCCATTAAAAAAAACCTTTCATGAGGAAAAAATTGGGCAGTACAAAAGGAAAAGATAACCAAAGGTCAGCACGATCAGCTCAAAAGTAAACAACCACATTTTGATATGTATTTTGTCTACAAAATTAAATAAAATAGATTAAGTATCATTTATACTTGCTTATTTTTACGATACTTCCGTCTTCTTTTCCCCTTTCTTTTAGTGAACAAAGAAATAAAGAAAGAGAAAAAAAAAATCTCAAGAGGCTTTTTTATAAGTGAAAAATAATAATATATCAAATCAAATGTTGTTAGAGACGTCATTTTGTATAATAAGGGGTTTCGACGACAAGTTGAGATAAATAGTTTTTCTACCTTGTGATGGTGGGAACCAGGTTTATGATTTTGATTTGATGTGTATGTTTTACATGGCTCTAAAGGAGGTGTTTGTAAATATATCACTATCAGGATCAATTTCAGGTTTTAGGTTTTAAGTTATATTTAGTTTTTGTTTGTAGAAGAAAAAAAAAAAACTCCCTGTCTTAAGCTTCCAGGTTCTTACTAATGGTATCATATAATTGTAGGATAACGTAAACATGAGACTGTGAATTTTGACTGAAAATCGAAATATCTTACAGATTAAGTGGGTGATTTTCGGCTTGAAATAAAGAAGCTGTCTGAGAATCGAAAACTCTTACAAATTAAGTGAGAGATTGACCGGGAGTAAGTGGCATATGTAAAGTTTTTATTGGACACTCAAGTTTATTTGGGGACCAAAGGCTCATCCAAAAGACCTAAAAATTAGATGGCGTTTGATTTAACGCGGGAATAAATGTAGTCCTCAGCTTCAAAAACCGGTTTAGAAGCTCCATGGTTACTTTGCCCATCAAAAATCTGTAGCCTGTTCCCCTCTTGTTTTTTTTATTTTTGAAGTGTCATATTTTTATGGATTTATTAAGAGATATTCTATATTAAAAAAAAAAGAACCCGGTATCTTAAGCCAAAGTAAATACTCTTGAAATATAGTAACGAACACTGTATGGCATCGAAACTGCGAGAAATGATTCTGCTGGTAGAAGTGGTTATGATATTTCTTCTTTCTCAACTTCTTGTGTAAGTTATGATGTTGTGGTGGACAATCTACAAATGATCACTTGCAGCTGCCCTGACTTCCGCCTTGACAATATCGCATGCAAACACATGTATTTGTTGAAGTGTGATATGTCTTGGTTGTCTGTATTTGAAGGTAAAGATAAATACTATTGAATTCTTTACGGCTTCATTTCTTTACCAACCTTAAATTGAATAGTTTCTTTCGATCTCACTTTCTCAACCATTCCCCAGAGCTCGCCTGATAGCTCAGCTCTTTCTTACTCCAACTGAACAAGCTCCTCTCACCGCTCCAAGCAATTCTTCAATAGATTTTGACACTCTACTTTCTAACATTCATAAACTTAAACGCCAGCAATATACTTTGACCGAAACTGAGCTCGAAGAATTAACGGCTTCAATCACTGGTTTCTCTCTCGTATAAATTCTACAAACATTCCTTCCAATTCTAATTTTACTATACAAAGATAACAAAAAAAAAGTTAATAATAAACGCTCTGTCTAAAAATCAAAAGCAAAGCAGCCCTCTACTTTTAAAAACCGCTCAGCCTTAAGAACCTACGTCATCAAACAGAACACGACGGATGCTCAATTGGACAAAAAGATATTTTTTTTCTCTGTCTCTCTCTCTCTTTTTCTTTGTGTAAAGGAATCACTCCAATTTTTTTTTTGTCCTGTGAACGAAAAAAAAAAAAAATTAAATTAAAAATAAAGAAGCGACTAGCAACTCCATTAGAGCTAAAGACTTTTTTTTTTTGATTCAGCACACACACAAAAAAAGACAACATTAAAAGAAGGGGTACATATATAAATTTTTAATTCGAGACCTTCAATCCGAAAATAAAAAGTAAATCAGTAAAGATGGAAGGCAGACCCAAACGATCGACAACGTTAGAAAAAGATTATAGAGAACGTAAAAGACAAGGAAGAAGAAGAAGTAGTGAAAAGGTAAAAAAAAAAAAAAAAAAATTAATTTGTGTGAAATTTTCCCTTTTTTGTTAATTTTGTGTGTTAGTCGCCAGTCATTGAACCGAGAGAAGAGACAGTATCATCTTTTGTCCTTCAAAAGCTATACCAAGATATACTGGACTTTACAGACCCTGAAGAGTAAATTAAGGGCGATTTTATATAACCCCCCATACATATATATAGACTCATTTTTTTTTTCTCTCCGAACATTAGTGACGAATACGAATTAAGCACACTCTTTCTCGAACTACCTTCCAAAAAGCTATATCCTGACTATTATCAAATCATCAAGCATCCTATCGCCTTGGAGAATATAAAGGTAAAATATCACAAACGCGCTTAAAAAAAGAATTTTTAATTCCGGTGAAAAATGTGTGTACAAAAACAAAAACAAAAACAAAAATTCATGCAAAAAACAAAAAAAAACATTATAGGCAAAGATCGATGCGAAAGAATATACAACTTTGTCCCAATGTAAAGCAGATATTGACTTGATGGTATCCAATGCCAAAAAATACAACATGAAGGATTCACAAGTATATGATGATGCAGTCAAAATACAAAAATTCGTTAAAGGGTGGACACCACCCAAGGAAAAAGCCATCGTAAAACTTCCTGCCCGTGCCTTCAATCATTCCCCAACACCTTCCTCCTCTACAAACAAAATTAAGGCGATAAAGCTTCGCGCAGTAGACAAACCCAAAAGTAACTGCGTCAAAAAAAAACTTTTTTTTTTTTTTTTTTTTGTACGGATCTGTACTAAATAACTTTTTTTTAATTGATAGAGAGCAATATAAAGGAATTAATGGATGCCATTAGCAAAAAGGAAACAAAACGTGCTTTAGAGTTACTGGAAGAGGATCACCATTTAGACCCAAACGAGTTGGTCAAGGTAGAGATGTTTAGTGATACATTTACGTGGTCTCCGCTTCATGCTGCCTCGTATTATGGCGATGTTAAATTAGCTGAAGCCTTGATCGCGAAGGGTGCAAATATCGAATTAAACGATACATGGTATTCAGCAACTCCCTTAGGATGGGCAGCGTTTGGAGATAAGGAAAAGGTCGTACGATTACTTGTACAGAAATATCATGCCAATACCAAGGCCAAAAATATTCATGGACAAGTACCATTTGATGTCGTTTCTAATCAAGATGATCCCAGATGGATCGGTCTATTGAAACCAGTGACGCATACCAAATTACAATTGCAACAAAAGCCCCAACAACAACAACAGCAACACATACAGCAGCAGCAACAGCAGCAGCAGCAGCAATCACAGCATCAGTTGCAGCAACCGCAGCATCAGCATCAGCATCAGCATCAGCATCAACAGCAGCAACAGGTGCAGCAACAGCAGCAGCAGCAGCAACATGTGCAGGTGCAACAACCACAACAACCACAACATCAATTAAGTCAACAACAGGCATTGTTCCAACAACAATTACAGCAGCAACGTCAACCCAGTTCTAGTATGGCACCACCATCACTCCCTGTTCAACAAGCACAATTAAAAGCTCCAGCGCAACCACAATACACGGCGGATGGACAATCCATTCGAAAGAGAAGAGGTAGACCACCCAAGAGTGAAACGGATGCTGCTGCTGTTCGACCTACCAAAGAAATTGATATATCTACTTTTGACCCTGTTGCATTTGAAATTGAGCTTTTCAATGCGATCAGAACCCACACGGACAATTTGTAAGAAAGAGAGAGAGAGAGAGAGAGAGAGAAAGAGAAAATCATCATTAACAAAACATCTTTTAATATATATAAAAAAAAGGGGTCGACTTTATTCAGAGTTATTTGAAGATTTACCCGACCGATCAGAATATCCTGAATACTACAAGACCATCAAGAACCCAAGATCCTTATCTGAAATTGCAGAAAAGATGCAAACCAGAGCTTACCCAAACCTTCATAGTTGGATGAACGATATGAAACTGGTGTTTGAAAATGCCTTGAATTTCAATGAACCGGGATCACGTATCTTTCGTGACGCTAAATTGTTGATGCGCTTATTACATCGACTCAAGGAACGTATCTTGGCTAGATTGGGTGTACCCATCAGTCAAGAGGATGCTGTCTTTCGATTAAGTCTGTCAAATCGTCCCTTTGATGTGGATGCCCTGAGTGAGGATAAACGTAAAATCAAACGGTTCTTAAACACCAATAAATCAAGAACTCAAAGTATCGAACCTGAAAGTAATCAAATTCCAATGATCAATCCTTACCTGATCCAACAACAACAACAGCAACAACAGCAACAGCAACAGCAACAACAACAACAAATGATTTTGCAGCAGCAAATTCTTTTACAGCAACAACAACAACAACAACAACAATTACAACAACAACAACAACAGTCATCCATGAGTATGCCTCCACCTCAAATTATGATGCAACAACCCTTGTATGATGTGAATGCATTTGCAGGTCGACCCAACACACCCATGACAGAGACACCGAAATCACCCTTGGGTAAAGCCTCAGACGAGTTTTACGCCTTATTTCGAAACGGGGGTTCATTTCTAAACGCGATGCGATTAACGTCCGGGGAGGAGGAGGAAGAAGGGTTTAACATGATGATTACAGGGGAATATTTAGGACATAGTATTGTGATTCCCTCTCGAGTACAAACGTTGGTGATTCGACCTGAATTCCCATCTGCATTCAAAGAAGAGGAAGGACGTGTGAGTATCACTATTTTGCAAAACAATCTTCGTTTAAACAATGCTGCGACGAAGAAGGATGTCTGGACCACGGTACCTTTTACAAGAGGAACTAATGCTTTAAAAATTAATATCACTGCCAATATTACTCAACCTGATTCAAACATTCCAGAATATAAATCTCAAATTTATCATTTGTTTATTACACAAACTTGGTAAATATATATAAATATATATATATATATATATAGGGGGAAGAAAAGAAAAAAAAGCCTTTTTTTTTTTTTTGTCATTATTTTACCATTTAACTTAATTAAATAAACACACACCCACACACACACCCACACACACCCACACACATATATACACGGTAACTGAATAATAATAATAATAATAATAATAAACAGTTTATGACTTATATATATACACAAAAAAAGGGGGGGGGGGGAAAGTTAACCCAAAATCGGTTTAATGATGCGTTCCAACACTTGCAAGATCAACACTCTATTTAATTGAGGATCTTGACATCGAGCCCATATTCTATCCATGGCTGTATTACAATTTTGATCACCAATGAGTTGCCTGACCGCGTTGGGTATGACCTCTGTCATTAAAAGTTGTCTTGCACGTTGTTTACTCTCCTCTTTATCCTGTTCGGTACGTTTGGTTTGTTCTTCTTTCCCGTCCAACATCCATTTCCCTTCTGGCCAAAACTGTTCACCCAATGTATTCAGCATACCCACCATGGCATCCGGTGACATGTATTCATGAACGAAATCACTGTACTGTTCCGAGATAAATTCAGTGTAAGTCCTTCGCACGATCTCACGAAGGAGGTTTAACATGGATCGTCTCATCCAAGCCTTATTATTACTCGAAGTTAAATTAAATATCTCGACAATTAATGCATAGGTAGTTTCGATCAAGAGTTCAACGTCCATAGGTGATAAAGCCTTATTTTCCTTTTTTGTTGTTGTTGTCGTTGTCAACTCGACTAGGTCGTGTTCTCCTTCTTCTTCTTCTGTGGGTGAGTCATTTTTCGAGAGGTTACTATGAAGACTGGAGACAGAACCAGCACGCGTCTTACCAAACCAACGAAGATCATCCAAACTATTACGTTCATCCGAAAAAGAATCTTGTCTTGTGTTATGACGTGAAAACATAGATCTGGAGCGACTCACATCATGCAAGGAAGCTAAAGCGGCATCTGCCTCTTCTTTAAACTCTTGCGTGAAGGAAACGACCGAACCCATGTCAGATCTACGTTCCTTTCGAAGAAAGGACAAGAGGATGGGGTCTGTACCCAATTCGATGTCTTGCACAACCGTATCCATATATCTTTCCAAGGCCTGACCTACGGCTTCTGCAGAAGAGGGTGGGAGTCTTTTATTATTGACTGGTTGGATGACCGATGCTGATTTATTAAGCCAGGATTTGTTGTTGTTGTTGTTGGTTTGATGAGTCTGGAGGGGGAGTCTTAATTGAAGTTTGTTGGCTCTTTTAGGATGTCTCGCATGAAGTAAGGTATGAAAAGTTTCGAAATCAGTGTAGGATCGTGTGATGACATAACCACCGCCTTCTGAACCTGCATGATCTTCCATGGCGGGTCGTTCAATTTGAATGATGTAAACGAGTTCATGTTTATTCAATGGACTATCTGGGACCTGAGGTGCAGAAATATCCATGATGGTGAAATGAACAGAATTCTTTGAGAAGATCATGGTAGGTTTCTGTATCATGGTGGTGGATCGTTGAGGTTCTGGTGTACTCGGTGGTGTGACTTGACCCAAAGTATCTTCTTCTCCCTTCTCGAGAAGGGTATCTGCCAAGACGGCAGCGGAAATCGTGGATGTGATGGCTTCCGAAGTTTTCTTGTTTTGATCGGATAACAAATCAATGATCCATCGATTCAAGAAATCGGGATCGCTCAAGTTTTCAAGGACACTACCAAAGACGAAATTAGCGAGTAATTCTTTCAATAGACTCATTAATAATAAAGAATCTCTGTCTTGAGCGGGTAAAGTTCTTTTGAGAAATGTTTGACTGAGTGCTCGTAATTGACGGTGTTGTTCGTGTCTTGAGAGTAATTGAGAAAAGGGAGATTGAGGGTTTTCCTTGACGTAGTGGTCGATGGTCAAGTGGGAGTCTTCCAGGGCTCTACATTCTCTCTTTTTTTTTTTTTATGAATAAAAAGTGAGTCAAGGGGAAGGGGTTTTTTTTGTGTGGCCTTTTTTTTTTTTTTTTTTTTAGGGTGTTACCATGTGAATGATGAGGGTATTAGCTACACCGTAAACGGTAGACATGACAATATCATTTCTATCTTGGTTTAATAGAATCTTTTGGATATTTAAAAATACAACATTCAGTCGTTCCCGAGCTAATTTTTCAAAAGTAGGGTCCTTGTGCTCATTTAAAGGAGTCCACCAACTTGTGACAAAGTCTCTCATGACATAGTCCAGCAACTGATTCACAACAGTGGTTAATGGTGGATAAAACAATTGCACATTCTTTTCTGGTGTTTCACTATTACTAAACTTTTTTTTTTTTTTTAGGGTAGAATTAATATATGCATAATTTTTTTTTTTGGCTTTTAAAAAAAGTTTAAGTTTTTTTTTTTTACTTGTTCCAGTGTAGTTTCAGAGAGAACGAGATGTCGTTCATACTTTTCAAATGGTAATGGACCATCCTGGGTAGCAGCAGAAAAGTAAATTCCTCCTAGACCAAACCCCACCACGAGAAAGACTAAAAAATAATAACCGTCTGTGAAAAGTAGTACAGAGTAGATTGCTAGAAATGAACCCACGAGGGTTGGCACCACTCGTTTTATATCGCTGTCTGTTGGTGTTGGGACACACTGATTAAATAGTTGTTTATATTCATGAAGGATGCCTGGCATTTTGATCTTTTAAAAAAGAAAAGAAATTATGTGTGTGTATATATATTTAAGAGAGAGAAAAAAAAAAAGCACTTGGGCTTGATGCGTACAAAGTATACCCTTATTTTTATTTATTGGAACCCCGTCAAACCCTCTCTTTCTTTTTTGGTCCACAAAAGACGATCATTTAAAATGATTTTTGCCGCTCAGACATTATGAAATCTGATGATGAACAGACTAAGGGCTCATGTTTATTTTTTTTTATAAAAAAAAAAATGTGCACAAACCATTATTAGGTAACAATAGTTAAACCGAGATACTATAATAAAGTAATGAACAGGTGTAGATTTTAAGGGAAAGGGAGACCTATTGTTTTAATGAGTTGTTTTTATAATTCTATCATATCAGCCACAATACCCTTTTTTTTTTTTAAGAAAAAAGTGACCCATCTATACTTTACTGCATTCATATATGAATGGATGTTTGTTCGTTGCTACTACTGCTTAGTTATTTCTTAATGACTGAAATTGTCAAGCTGGTGGGGATCATAAGGAGTATATATGACTAATAAAAAAAAAAAAAAGGACCTGCTTGCGTCTATTTCTCCTGATATTTGAAATAAAATGTAAGTTTCTCCTTTTTTTTATTCTGGGAGCTCTCCTCCACATGAACGGGTAGTTACTTTTTTTTAAAAAAAAACAGCTGGTCATCATGGAGACTGTGTCAATTTAATTTCAAAAGGCCATTGTTTGTACTACCTTGTCTTTTTTTTTTTTCACGTGAAGCTCTTTTACAATCCCCACGCTTTAATTCAATTTTTTTTTTTCACTAGTTTTTTTTTTTTTACTTTTTTACTCCATTTCTTTCACTAAAAAAAAAATGAGACGTGTGGTTTATGGGGTTCTTCCCCACCTAAAACAAACAAGTCGAACACTTCGTACACGACCAGGTAAAAAAAAAAGGGGGAAAGGGAAGGGGAGGAATGAATTCAGTGTCCTATTCACCAAAAAAAAAAAAAAAAAAAAAAAAAACGATATAGAGTTTATGCAAGAACTAGTGGAGAAAGTGACCGAGAATAATAATAATCTACCTCCACCTGCCTTTACAGCCAAATGCTGTGATTATTTTAAACAATTGGATAAAGTAAACGTGTAAACTAGTGTGTTTTATCTTTTTTTTTTTTTTATGTGTATATTTGCCCCATATGACTAAACATGGTTTTATCCTTTCTTAATGTAGCATGGAAAACGAGACTTTTTCAAGATATTAGCAACCGAATTCGGTAAAAAAAAAAAAAAAAATAGGTTATATTCGTCATTTTCCTCCCTTTTAACACTTTAAGCAACACCAATAGATGTTGACCGGGAAAACGCGGTGAAAGAGGCAAAGTCATACGTGCACGAGCAAAACAAGGTACCCCATCATTCCTCTCCTTAGTAATTTTACCTCTTATATCAAATACATGTTTTTAGTCAGTCGAACAAAATTTATTACATTATCTTGAGCCAAAATATGCCCTGTTTTTCGATCGAATTCATCAATTACCCAATGGTTTAAAACTTTTAGCAGATATGCGATCTGATCTCCTCGTAAGTTTACCCTTTGAAACAATTAAAAAAAAAAAAGTCTCACGCATCACTTGACTCCATCAAACAAAAAAAAAATAAGGATATTATGGGTCAAAGAGAATCCGAGTCCTACCTAGAATTTACCAGTTTGGAACAGGATATTCGTCTAAAGTTAAAGAAATATGTCATTGGGTTTTTAAAATTAGAGCAACTTACTTGGCAGACGAGTTCAGCGGAATTACTTGAAAAGGTAAAATATATTTTTTTATGTGTCGTTGTTAGAACACAAGCTGACCTTTATACAAAAAAGATTTGCAGTTATGAAGCAGTGCATGCTGTGAAAGATTGGAAAGACATCAAACGAAGATTAGCTTCGGATAGACGAGTATTTGCATTTGTAGAGAACACGACACCCAATGAACCCCTTGTGTTTGTTCATGTGGCTCTTGTCCCTTCCATCTCAACTTCAGTGCAAGCCATTTTAAACGAACCATTACCCTTAGAGGAAGAGACGAAGCATTTCAAATGTGCTATTTGTTATTCCATCACAACACAACCGGGACTAGGAGGAATTAATTTAGGAAATTATCTGATCAAGCAGGTCGTCGATCGATTGAAAACGCAGTATCCTCAACTCGAGACATTTGCCACCCTCAGTCCTTTACCGGGCTTTAGAAAATGGTTAATGCATCATGACGAGAGCGATCCATCGATTGTAGCGGAGCTGGGTCTTGGCTGGAAAACAGTAAATTTTGCATTTAGATAGAGATGATTTTTTAAGCGCACTTAAAAAAAAAAAAACTGATTTCTTTTATTTAGGAACTGGCTACGTTTGAGGGTCAGGAACAATGGAAGAGTCCATTGATGAGATTGTGTGCAAGATATATTCTTGATGAAAAGCGTATTGAGACAAATGCTTTGGATCCAGTTGGTACAGTTGGGAGGGGAGGGAAAAGGGGGAATCATTCATCTAAAAACAACTCTTATATTTTCCCAGCGAATTTTCACTTACGAAATGGAGCGTGTGCGCATCAAATTCATTGGAAAGGGGATACATCTGACAAGGGAATGCATGAATCCTTTGGCATTATGATTAATTATAACTATATTCAAGATCGATTAGAGGCCAATCACCGATCGTACCTTTCCCAAGGCACGATTGCCGTAAGCGATGAAGACAGTCAAGGCTGGTTATCGCAACATAAAAATTTTATTATTATTTAGAACCAATAATAGCGTACAAGCATCACAAATAAAATGACAGAAGCAACAATAGCAGGAGGACCATATTTACGATAGAGGGCCTGTAAATTTAAATGACGTGCTTTATCCTTAAACATTTTAGCGCTATCCTTTAATTCACCGGAAATGGTGCTCATACGATCCAAACTATCTCCACGCCATAATAAATCCTCCATGTTCTTGGTCATGATACGTGTCACATCTTGTAAATCTTCATTGAGTTTAGAAAGATTACTTTGCGTACGTGTGTCTTGATAAATTCGCTTTGTCTTTTGCATAAATGTATCTAATAATTGTAACCTGTCAGTTTCCCTTTTTCCCTCCCCAATCACAACTCATGAATTTATATATATATGTATATATGTTATTTACCAAACTTGACAAAGGCATAAGGTCTCAATCCAGGCTTATCCACCTCGTTACCATAACTCATGTTGAATTCCTTGACCAATTCTTCTAAATAACTGAATGCAAGCTTACGAGGGTAAGATTGATCGCAGATACAGAGATAACAGACACTTCCTTCAATGATATAACTGTCGTATTTATAGAAGGGTGTTATCACATGTCTTCTCCGCAGATAAAAAAAGTAACTTACTGGAACACGTATTTTCCTGACTCGATGGAACATCTCGGTTCTGAATTTGTGTTGAGTCGCTTAAAGATGGTCTTTGCTTGTCCTTTATATTCAGACAATTCTGTTTCGACCTGTTTTACAAATAAGAGAAAAGGTAAGTTTTTTTTTGAGTGTGTGTGTGTGTGTGCATGGTCAATTGAAAAAAAAAAAAAGGTTACTTGTTCGTCATCCATGCTGGCGGCTAAAGGAAGTCCATCTGATATTCTTGCGATAATGGTAGTTTTGACCATGGTTGTGTAATAATAATAATAATGAAAAGAGAGAGAGAGAAAGAGAGAGAAAAATATACACACACACAAACATTACTTTATTATAAAAAAGGGGGAAAAACACGAAAATTGGTATTGTGACGTGGCAAAAAAAAAAAAAAAAATCACGTTTTTTTTTTTTTTTTTTATTGCTTGACTAAACAAGTCAAAGTTGCAATGATATCACACTTATTGGCTCTGAGAGCGGATTCTGCTTCTGCCTTTGTTAATCCCATTTCCTTTATCTATGAAAAAAAAAATAGACGTTAGAAAACCCCTCCTTTCAATTAATCACATTTAGAGTGGGAACTTACCAAAAGATCCACGTCGGCTTTATTGACAGGTTCGTTTGAACTTTTACTTCTAAAGATATAGGGTCAGAAACAGGGCAGATAATCAAACAAAGAAAAGAACTTACCCAACTAGCTTTTTGTGCTCATTAGCGATTTCTTGTAACTGAATTAAGGACTGCCTATCTTCTTCAGTTAATCATGTCAATGATAATATCTTTTTTTCTTTTTTACCTTGGCAAGTTTATCTGCAGCTTGTTTACGAAGTGCCATTTCATCAGAGGCAACGTTTTTCTTGGGTTCACCATGGTCATGGCTGCAGTTGGAATGGTCGTGATGGTCGTGAGCTGCCATGATGGTTTAATAATAAAAAAAAAGTGCGAGACACCAAGAAAAAAAAAAAAAGGGAAGAGGAAGGATGACGGGCTTTCCCAAAGTCACATACTGAGTTTTATTTGTGTGTGAGTAGGGGGAAATCCATTTTCTTTTTTTATCCGGGGGACAAATTCGCATGAATCTCTCTGGATCTCACTCATGCGTGTTATTTTTAAACCTGGGAAATAGCTTACCTTAAAAAAAAGTAGTAGAAGGATGTATGAAATAGGACAAAAAGACGGCCAAGGGATTAAATGGAAAGTAGTCAATCCACTTTACCCCAGACATCATTTAGCTACATCGTGCCATCAGAAAACAAGGTGATCATACGTCTTTTTTTTTTAAATGCATGCTTGCACGTCTCTAGCAGTCATAACATTTGGCTTTGGAGGAGGGGGCAGTGGATCCATCTACTCAGTGCGGTTATTACTGACTTTGAAAAAGCAAGTAGTAGTTTCTTGTTGAGATCCAAAACGCACTTTAAGACCTTATTTCATTGATGCACAAACACTCTGACAGCAGAAAGGTTTTTTTTTTTTTTATCTCAAATTTACTGAATTGCTTGCAGGAGTTCATTTTAATTTATCCTCGAGAACAGCGGTAAGGATGTGTTTTTATGAAGCTTATAAGGTGATTCTTGTTGTTTCTTCTTTGCCTGGTCTGCAACTAATTTATGTTGGTCAGCTCACTACAGTTATGACACTCAGGCCAAAGTAAAAAAAAAAACTTGGTTGGGGTCACCCATTCTGAAAGAAAGTGGGTTTTGTATGATCAGTGAGTGGATTTTAAGCGTTTCTCAAACGTGTCGTGTTGCATGAGTCCCTGCTTTTGGGCTTTGAAAATGAAAAGTGATCAACATTCATCTTTGTTTTGGATGTGTCACTTCCACGACCATTTATGAAAAAAAGCGTATGAAATTGGGAATGGAGAAATACACCTGACAATACTGAGACTAAACACCCCCCCCCCCCTTTTAAGTTGGAACTTTTTACTATTGCTAGAAAGTAAACTTATAACAGACTAAGCTCAATTTCTGATTTGATAAAGAGTTGCATCGCCGATAGTTAAACAAGAAACGACTTGCCTTTTCTCTTTTCCACTTCCCCTCAACAATAGTGAAAAGTCTGTTTTTTTTTTTTTTTTTGGTGGTATTGGTTGATTTTATGGGATAATTTCTACCCATCTGACTATAGAACAATTTTAGTCTTATATTAGAACTTTAAAAGAAGCTACGAATGATTGAATTAACCCGTGGAATTCAGGTACCATTTATAATATTAATGGGATCATTAAATAGTGCATATATGGAAACCTTAAATCTAAGCATTACTAGCTTAATTTTATACCTTTTTGCCAAAATGATGTCGCATAAAACCCAGAATTTAATAGTATGATATAGGTACGGCTTGTTTTTTGCTTTTGCAGTCACGGGTACGGGGTACGGGTACGGGTACGGGTACGGGTACGGGTACGCTTATCTTTAATTTTGCAGTCACGAGTACGGGGTACGGGTACGGGTACGGGGTACGGGTACGGGTACGGGTACGGGTACGGGTACGGGTACGCTTATCTTTAATTTTGCAGTCACGAGTACGGGGTACGGGTACGGGTACGGGTACGGGTACGGGTACGGGTACGGGTACGGGTACGGGTACGGGTACGGGTACGGGTACAGCTTATTCAGTTGTTGAATTTTTATGAGTTTACCTACGAAATTAAAGCCTGGAAAAGATCTAATGGCCAAAGAAGTCTTAAGAGATCCTAAAGTCATAAATCTCGTCACTGAATCTTTGGTAAAAACAACAGACGACTATTTTATTGGAAACTGCGAATGGAAAGACGGTACATGCTCCGACATGGTTCTTGAGCCGAAGAACGCTCTCTCAGATCTTCCTCCTCTAATCGTGGAGATTCAGCATACAGTTAGCAGAGCATTCATGAAAAGAGCTGTTGGCTATTGCTTACAAGCGTTTGCAAGATACCGTAAAGATCCTATAATGTTGATAATTTGCGTAGAGAAGCTTAATCAAGATAATGTACATGTGGAACTAAGCAAGCTCCCAGGTGTCTTCTCATACTTTTCAGAACCATGGACCGAACACTGCTATATTATTTCTAAAGAAAGTATCAAAGATAATCTGTCGATTCCCCTGCACCCATTAGTTGCACTTGGTTCTTTTTTTACAAACCGTAGTCTCTCATTAGCAGATCATCCATTCAAAAATGATCCAACGGTTCAATATTTATACACCTCAGCAATATTGCAGCATCAAATTAGCGTCATTAACAAAGATATTCCGCTTTCATTTATGGATTTTCAACTTATGGAATATAATAAATTATTGACACTCGCACATTCACTTAATCAACCACAGTTGGGAGAAGCCGTTAATGATGCAAAGACAAGAACTCTGACGATGAAAAGGGGATATGAAGAACTATTTGCTACAGAATCTTCATTAAATAAAAAAATAAAAACGAGTGTCCCACCACCACCAACAACATCCACACCCACCACCGCAGCTGACAGGAACGATAGCAAGTATGAAAATGCCATGAAATTTGTCACTGAATTTAAACAAAAGAAAGAGGAGAAAGAGCTAACAATGGATTGGGTCGCTTGTTGGAAAGAAGGAAAGGACTTGGATATATTCAATTATAAAAATTCTGAATCATTACGTCAACAATTCATCAAGTATACCAAAAGGAAGTCAAAGCAAACGAATTCTGATAATTCAAATTGAAAAAAAAAAAACAACTTTAATATTGGAAAACCTATTTTTTATCAAATTATCTTTCTTTTCATTTCCGTATTTTTTAAAACCCTGTTGAATACAGAACTTAGGGCCAATGTGTTAGTAATTAATAAAGGAATCATGGATCAGATATTTGACATTTAAATGTTACTGTTGAATTAGTAATTATGATTTATGAGTCATTATGTGCTTGTTAGAAGGTGATGTGTATTTTTATGAATTATATTTTATATGTGTAGATTGTTATATTATGTTGAGTAGAAGTAAAATGTCTATTAAGTAACGTCAGATCGCGGCAAGTCTATAACTGATGAGCGGCACTCAAGAAGGACCAATTTGGATAAAGAAAGTAAAATACCCATGAAATAATAAAAGGCTCAGAAACTAATAAGCTTGCATTCATATTTAAACGCAAAACCGTTTAAAGGATAGGCAGGTTTAATCTAATTGTGGGTGAACTTTAGCTATTATTTACTAATCTTTGATTATATCCCTTATAATGGGATTGCCAATATCTCGCAGCTTTTGTTTCTGCATTTCATCATCAGAAAAATAGATCGCAAATACTACCAACGGGTCAAGTTTGTTTGGTTCGTCTTCACTAAAGTTAATTGCATTTTTGAGGATAATTAGGCAACTTTCCGCCCACACAGTACTCTTGAACGTCTGTCTATGAGAATTTTCCAAAGTGGGTGATAGTAGTGATCTTACTGACGAGGAGATCTTATCAGTACAAAGAATAACAAGCGAAGGCTCAATGTCAAAGCGGTAGGATATTTCCAAGCATTTTTCAACTGATTTTTTCATCGAAATTTTTGTAATGTCTGACTGAATCTCCAAAAGGATTGAACGTGATTGAGCCATATAAAGAACAAAATAAGAACCACTACCCAAAATTTCTAATTGAACAAAACTGAAATTAGGACAATCCTTTTTTATAATGGATTCAGCAAGCAATTTAATAAATGCAGGGCTTTGTAAAATTTTTATAACTAAAAGAGTTATCAGCAAAAAGTATTCAAATTGGCTTTACAGGTTTTACCTACTTTCACTCATTGTAATCAAAACTGAAGAGTAAAATAAACTGTTGTCGAACTGTTGGTCGAACTGCAACCGTACCCGTTACCCGTACCCGTGACTGCAAAATTAAAAATAAGCCGTACCTATATCAACTAAGTAATTCTGTAGAGTTGAATTTCAGAAGACCTATTTTTTTTTTTTTTTTTTTACATGGTCTGCCATTGGGTAATTACCCAAACTTTATTTTTGATGCGTTAAACCTCCTATGGGGTGGGTGTGAAAATGAAAAAACGTGGTAGGCTGGCTTTCAACCTAGAACGAGGGGGATGTTGTGTGTGCGGGGGAAACCCAAAAGATTAGATAAATAAAACAACGAATATGTGTCCAATCTACAGAATATGACACCCGCTTTACAAACAAAAATTGTGTGGTATACAGAGGAAAAAAAAGAAAAAGACGACACACAACGCGGTGATAATTTTAAAAGAAAAATCCCAAATTTTAATGGTAATTAGTTTAATATTAAAGAGCTTTTTTTTTTTTTTTGTTGCTGTTGGTAGGGTTTTCATGCGGAGGAGAAGAAAAAAAAATGTACAAAGAGAGAAAAAATGAGCCCGCTCAAATATGACGGAAGAAAGAAAGAAGAAAGGATAATTGGCCTATTCAAGGATGGGATGGGGGTATGAGGTTTTATGAAAGCATGCATCCATAAGACTCACGTTGACTATAAAAATGGAAAGAACCAATATAGGTAAACTAATTTAAAAAAAAAAAAAAAAATTAGGGGAAATTAGATTCTATATATACTAAATATAAATTAGCCTTTTAAAAAAGAAAAACTTACAAAGATACCCAAACAAACAAAAACGTGCCAGATGGCATGACTTGTCATACCAGCCGCATCCAATTTTCCAGGAAAGAATTTTTCTGGAAACCTTTTCGCGTAAACCGTGACACCACAGATGTACATGGCAGCGCCAATCAAGGCGGGTTTCAAAAAGAGTAGAGTCTGATGAGATCCCTTCATACTGGCCATGTGAACTAAAGGTACGATACTCGAGAAGGCCATAGCCACAAAGAGACCAATACGTAAAGGTCGGTAACGCTTCGTATCAAAGAACCGAAAGAACGGCAAAATCACACCAATACTTCCAATCAAGCAACTAAACACAATGTAACGTATGCGAGGGACAGGATCACAGTAAAAACCAAAGTGATTAATGAGCGAGATGGAGGCTGTGATGAGAAAAGTAATTCCAATGTAATCCAAAGTGGCTGTGAAGCTCTTGACATGATGTGCTGAGTGACAAATAAATGTATGGTAAATCGATGAACATAATAAACATGTCAACGAGGCCAAACAAAATGCTGTAAACACGAGTAGATCCCGACTAGAAGCTTCAGGGAACTTGCGCTACAAAAAAAAAAAAAAATTATTATTATTCGTATTCCCCCCCTCTTTTTTTAACATTATATACATATAAATAGAAATTTACCTGGAATATGCTGACGGACAGATAGGAAAAGAAAAAGAAACCAAGTAAATGGCTCCAGATATTCATGGTTTCGTTATGTAATTTAAACAAGGAACGTAAACAATCCCTTGTGTTACGATAGAAACGGTAACCAGACAACACATATTCGTTTTCTTGTCGATCCTTGGGTAATTCTTCAATCAATAAGAGACGTTTGGCACCAAGGGATAAAGCTTTTGCTGTATCCCATGTCTCATCCATGTATTCGATAAAGGCAGCATCTTCATAATAGCTTGTTTCTTGCTTGATTTTTTCATTGACAGAGGCAATTAATTGAGCTGCTAATGAACCATGAGCTGCTGAGGCAGAATAAGATCTTCCTCGGCTGTAAGGTACCGTTAATGAATCCTTGGCCGAAGAAAACGAAACGACATGGGATTGTGAGTATCGACGTAAATGAAGGTTGCTTTCTTCACCCAAACACAATAACGGTTCTTCAGCCATTTGAGGAGGTGCCATCTTTTTAGGGTTGTTTTGTTTGTGTTTTAATAGTTGTAAAAAAAGAAAAAAGAAAAAGAGAAACAACAAAAAAGGGTTTAGGGTGTGGTGCGCCCATATATTTTTTTTATTTTATCCCCAAATAGTGGTTATGATCTGACCAATCGGATAAAGACACAGAACCAATAAGGTACTCGCTCCATATTTTTTTTTTTTTTTGGCCCCCCTTCTCTATATTCATTGTTTAGTGAAAAAGAGAGAGAGAGCGGTAAGGAAGAAGAAAAAAAAATGAGGGATGGATCCTTTTTCTCTCTTTCTTTCTCTCTCTCTCTCTCTCTCTTTTAAACATCTTTATTTTCTTTCAAAGAATGACTTTACCTGAATCTACAGCAACTACACCTGCCATTCTATCTTCCTCTTCCACTAACCAAGGTGCACCATTGGATTCATCTCCGACTAGCAGGTAAAAAAAAAAAAAAATTGTTGCCAATTGGGGTGAATCTTAACTTTTTGTTTAAAAGCGTTGTATTAAAAATGGGAATTATTGGTGATGCGCAAATTGGGAAAACGAGTTTAATGATAAAATATGCAGAAGGAGCGTATGATACGGAGTATATCCAGACACTAGGTAAAGAAAAATAAAGGGAAAAATAGAATGGATTGTGGGGTGGGAACTGACAGTTATAAAAAAAAAAAGGTGTTAACTTTATGGAAAAGACGATTGTGATTCGTCAAACCGAGATTACATTTAGTATATGGGATTTGGGAGGTAAAAAAAAATAAATAAATAAATAATAAATGATAATATAAACAATAAACAAATAACAAGAGAGTATTACTATTTAAAAGGACAAAAGGAATTTGCGAGTATGTTACCTCTGGTGTGTAATGATGCAGTAGCGATTTTATTTACGTTTGATTTATCACGAAAAGCGACATTGAATAACCTAAAGGAATGGTATCGACAAGCCAGAGGGCTCAACATGGTAAATTAAAAGAACCCGTCTGGTACTGAAAAAAAAAAAGAGCTAATAATAATAATAACAATATGAAATAGAGCGCTATTCCATTGCTGGTTGGTACGAAATATGATGAGTTTGTTCATCTAGACTATCAAGATCAAGAGGAGATTACGGTCCAAGCAAGGAAATATTCGCGTGCTATGAAGGCTCCACTTGTCTTTTGTTCCACAGCAGAATCAATTAACGTACAGAAGATTTATAAATTGGTTCTAGCCAAAGTGTTTGATTTAAATTGCACTTTGCCTGAAATTACTGAAATTGGAGGCCCCATTCTTGAATATCATCACTGCTAGTTAATAAATTATAACTTTATTTTTTTTAAAGAGACCATGTAATGGGAACTCGACCATCGCTTAAGCTAGCAATTTTCTTAAAGGCAGCTGCACTCATATCAACATCCCCTTTTTTACATCCAGGACATGTATCTACTACTTTGAGAGAGACCGAACCATTGGGACCTTTGACGGTGATAGATTTACCGCAATAGCTAGATTTCATGATGGAACCAGAGAGTGCAGCCACCATTTGACTGTTGGTGTTTGTTTTACCGCAAGAACCTAACCCTACTTCATAATAAGTGCCTTGGCCAGACTCAGAGCCACGCGCAACGAGAGGGGCACTTTGGACACGAAACAACAAGGCTAAAAGAGTGAAAATAATGATACAAGCTTGCATTGAGACTAGTTAAAAAAAAAGGGAAAGGGATAAAACGGCCAGCGTTTAAAAAAGAAGGAAAGAAGGTAATGAAATGTCAATTTAGTCTCGGGACAGTATTTATAGCTTTTTCGGCTCGGTTCCCTTGAAAATAAGGAGGGGAAGTCCAATTCACGCATAAATTAGGCGGAGTTTTCTTGGGCTCTTGGATGGAATTTTCCCTTTTGGCTGTTGTGATATATTATATGTCAAGGTTGGGGGATCTGCAGTGAAAGAGGGACGGTTAAAAAAAAAAGTGGGATGGAACACATGTTGAAAGTTTGTCATTCAATTAAGTGAGTGAATATAGTCAGCATATTTTGACACATGAATATTCAAACTGGTCAAAAGTAGCACTAACAAAACGAGTACTTTCACGTGTCAAAAAGATATATAAACACACGAGAAAAAAAAAAAAAGAAAGAGAAAAAAAAAAAGTCTTTTTTTTTAATTGAATGTATTTCAATGTTATATAACAACAATGGTAGACAAAAAAGATTCTTCTACTCGATCAAACGACCGACCTTGTTCCTATGATTCCAACACGACCGATGAAGGTTACCACACTGACGACAAAGATGCCTTTGATGCTGAGATTCCCATTTTAAAAAGCCATCGCACCATGTATGTTTAAACGCTATTATTATTAAAAAAAAAATGCTAACCTTGTGTCGTACTATTATAGTCAGATCTCTTATTCCCCGTTAACTTATACCCTTACCATATCCATCATCATGTTATCGATTCATACCCTATTACGTCAGCCGTTTCCATGGGCTCATACATTTCCACCCATCTTCATCCTCTTTCATCTATTATTTCACGTGGCACATTTATCAGCGCATATTTTCAACTTGTTAAGGTTAGAACGCCATTGTATTGTCTATGGTACATGGTTGTACTGGACAGGTTGGCTCTTGGGCACATTTTTATTCTCGGAAAGACTGGTTTCCAACAGCACTGAATCAACCGTTCTCTTATTCTGGTTATTGATGCTCGAAAGAAGAAATGCTTGGGGTATTATTGTCTGGGAATTCGTCAGTCGATTAACTGCTACCACCACCACTGACACCACCACCACAGGCCAAAAAAAGCGTCTGTGGGAATCAGGCAGTATCAAATTACTAGTCTTTCGTATCTGGTGCCTGCTGGGTACAGGTAGCTTTTGGGGCCTCTTATATACGCTCTTGGCTAAACTGGATGGATTTGCATTTAAATACCTGTTACAAGTGCATCATATCATGAAACTGTTGCTGGTCAGCACTGTGGGAGGTCTCACCATGATTATCTTTTGGTCCTTTTGGACTTTTCAATACAAGGGCGTCTTGTGGCAAAAGGAGCTTCGACAAGGTGTCATTGTTTGGTACAGTGAAGGTATAGCTCACGCTGCTCAGGTCTTGTAATAATTATAATAATAATAAAATAATCCCCCTCTCTCTCTTTCTCTCTTTCTCTCTTTCTTTCTTTTTTTTTTTTTTATTCTCCATCTTTTTTTTTTTTTTTGTCTTTGCTTGCCTGATGAGCTTTCTTAATTTCAGGTAAACAACCTACGGACAGTATTTCATGCATGTACTCACACTGTTGTTATTTGTATTAGTCTGGGTGGGAAAAAGAACAAGCTTTCGAAAAAGACATTGAATGGAACAGATGATTACAAACCTTTATTCCTTTCTCACGTCACGCATATGCTTGTGAAGGGTAACTTTAGCACAATCACCGAATTACCAAAGTACATTGACCTGGATGAATGGCTTGCTTTCAACAGTAAGAGAGAGCGTCTGTAGTATCTTGTGCTTCTCGGAAATACTAATGTTAGCTATTTGTAATGTAGCGTTTGAATTCTTTAACCACATCAACATGTTTTATGGGTCTATTACGGACTTTTGCACACCACAGACGTGTCCTTGCATGTGTGCAGGCCCAGGGTAAGACGATAAAAATAAAGAAGAGAGGGAGAGAGAGAGAGATAATAACATAAGCAAATAGAGTGGAGTATGCGTGGGTGGATGCATCATCGAAAAAAGTCAAGTTGTCTGCACCACAATACATTGATTATATGGCATCGAGTATAGAAAATATGATGGGGGATGAAAGCCTGTTTCCAACCAAAGCAGGACGAGAGTTTCCTCGCGAATTTCTACAGTTAACGAGTCGAATATTTGGACAACTGTTTCGATTGTTTGCACATATATACCATCACCATTATGATAAAATCATTTCTCTGCATGAAGAACCTCATTTGAATTCATTGTTTGCGCACTTTATTTCTTTCTCTAAAGAGTTTGATTTGTTGGAAAAGAAAGAGGTAGCCCCTTTACAAGATTTAGTGGATGCCATGATAGATCATGGCCTTATTTCCTAAAATATTAATAATAATAATAATAATAATTATAAAAATGCCCCTTTCCACCACCCCCCTTCTCTCTCTCTCTCTTTCTCTCTCTTTCTTCATAAAAAACTCCCTTTTTTTTTTTTTTTTTTTTTTTTTTGCCCATCTTTTCAATGGTCAAACATTCAAGTCCACCTACAGAAGGAGAAATTAAAAGTCAACTTGGCAATGAAGTTTTAAACTCATGGACACAAGACAAAGTCTCTGCTTGGTTAGAAGAAAGAGGTTGGGGACAGTTCGTGTCTACGTTTGAAAGTAAATAAAAAAGATTTATGCCGTCATGTATTTTTTTTTTTCTTTTTCTTTTCTTTTCTTTTTCTTTTTTTTTTTGGTGTAACTTATCTATTCTATAAAAGAGCACAGGATATGTGGTGTACGTTTCTTTCAAATCACTTTGGCAGAATTAGTGGAATATTTACCAAGAAGCATAACAACTTATTGCGAAAGACGGAGACTTTTAAATGAAATTCGAGCTCTTGTTCCCTTGGGAAAACCCAAACTCAACACACCCACCAACGTAACTAATAAAAAATAAAATAAAAAAAACGGTACATTTCGATAGACGAATACTAATTCTCTCTCTCTCTCCTTCCCACTGTGACAGATCTCCATTAATACCAATCTTCAAGATTACAATAAGGGACAAGGAGTCACGACTCCCTTAGAAACAAGAGATAGTGGCATTGGTTATCTTTCGTCACCTTCTTCCCCAACCACTTCCATCAAGTCCTCCTCCTATTCTCCCAAAGCAGCATTTCACAAGATCAAGAACTCGTTTCGTGCTTCCTCTCCACCCATGATTAGTCCACCCGCTATCCCTGCCCGTATCTCTTCCACACCCGACAAAATATCCAAGTTTTGGGCCGCTTATCATCACTGGTCTCCTAACAACAACAACAACGCCAATAAAGAAAAGAAGCCCGCTCGTATCCAGATTACCGCAGATAAAGAAGTTTGGTACAGTTTAAATGTCTCGGATGTAAGAGACCCCTTGACCATCAAGCAACATATCCTTAGACGCATGAACTTGGAAGGAGACTGTGACGGGTATTACTACTTTCATGAAAATGGACCTGACCCAGGTTTGTAATTTCATAAAGCATTGTCATCACAACCATTTTTTTTATTAAAAAGCAACCACCCTCATCCTCCCCCCCCCTTTTTTTTTATTAGAAACCCCCATGGATCCGCAAGATATCATGTGTTTATGTGCCATGGCAGATCATTCTGCCTCTCAACGTATTTTAGTGCGTCCCGTTTATACTCACCTTACACCTGAACTAGGTAAATCCCCTACAGGTAGTCCTATTCGATCACCCAATTTTAGACCTTTATGTCGTAAAGCTGCACGAAGGCCTTATAAACAGAAAGGTATCCAACTCTCGGACCCACCTCGTCCTTGTCCTTCACCCCCATCACCACCACTACAACAACAACAGGAAGATGTGGCGTTGTGGGCAGTAGCGCCACAGAAACTATCACCTGTCCATCGAGAATACTGGGGTGAAAGACCACCTCCAGAAATTGTATTTAAACACATGGAAGATTATTTTGATAGTCAAGATTTAGACAAGGAAGTTGTGGTGGTAGATGAACCCGATTCACGTAAACGATTAACACATACGAAATCCATCCGACTGGTAGCGCGTGAAGCGAGTCGAAAATACAATTCACAGCAGCAGCAGCAACAACAACAACAACAACAACAACAACAACAACAACAACAGGAGCGAAACAAAGTGGTGGTTCGACGCAAGAGTACCAAATTATGGGGACAGAAAGTGATTGAGGTGAAATCATTACAGCGATTACCCTCTGTAAGTGAACATATTCAATTATCGCATACAGCGACCCATGATGAGAATACGATGATGAATCCAGTTCAGTGGATTCGAGGCAAGTTGATCGGGAAAGGATCGTTTGGTCGTGTGTATCTTGCTTTTAATGTGGCAACGGGTGAAGTGATTGCTGTGAAACAGGTGGAGATACCCAAGACGGCTTCGGATCTACTGGATCAAGATCAACATGATTGTGTTACCTCCTTGTATGCGGAAATCATGATGTTGCGTGATTTAGACCATGAAAATATCGTACAGTATCTAGGGTATGGTCAAGATGATGGTGAAGGTGTGGTGAATATTTTCTTGGAATACGTGTCCGGTGGTAGTATTGCATCTCGGTTAGCCTTGCATGGTGCATTTGATGAGCTTTTAACGGGTTATTTTACACGACAGATTGTGGCTGGATTAGAGTATTTGCATTCAAAGGGTATACTTCATCGAGATATTAAGGCAGCTAATATCCTCGTAGAAGCAGACGGTATTTGTAAAATCTCCGATTTTGGCTTATCCAAGAAGAACGATTATGATGAAGCGTATGATCAAAACTCGCGCATGTCGTTACGAGGGTCTATTTATTGGATGGCACCTGAGGTAGTGAAGAATGAAGCGTATAGTGCTAAAGTGGATATCTGGAGTTTAGGTTGTACCGTCATTGAAATGTTGACGGGTCAAAGACCTTGGATCTCTCTGAATCAAATTGCTGCCCTGTATAATGTAAAGTAGTAGTCGTAGCAGAGTGAAAAAAGGGGAAAGGCTCGATCTAATTTTTTTTTTTTTTGTTATGATTAGTTGGGAAGATTGAATACACCTACACTACCAGAGGATATTTCTGATTGTACGAAAGATTTTCTTACACAGTGCTTCATCATGTACAAGATAGTAGTTAAACAAACAAAGTTTGGGAGATTTATTCATTCTTTTTTTTATTATTTATTTTTTTTAGTGATCCTACTAAACGACCTACCGCCGCGGATTTATTACAACATCCATTCTTGACGAATCTAGACAAATCCTTTCAATTTAAGGATTACATGGATAGGGGCAAAATCTAAAAAAGAAAAAAACTCGAATAAAATTTGAACTTGATTTGAACTTGATTTGAACCACTTCTCAAACTTGAAATGAGTATAGAAATATTTTTATTTAGATAGCCGAGGGGACTTTGTTTAAGCAGTTTTCGAAATGATTTTTTAGAGTGTTAAGTAATGTTGATAAGTTGAGATAAAGGGGGCTTGATTACATTGCTTTCAGTTATTCTTTGCGAATTGGTTCTATGTGCAGAGACTTTTTTTTTTTTTTCATTCCAGCTACAAACTTTTTGGAACTTGCTGTGGAAAGTGTAGTTAAACCGTATACTGACTACACAGTCCAAAACACTAAGATTAACACTTTCGGTGTCTACATTCACTTGTATTTATATTACGTGTAAACATACTGTGAGCTTCGATCCATGATGTGCCAAAGCTATCAACAGCAATGAGTTAGAATACATTAATGAAACAATTTCTTGATCAAAATAAATATTTACCAACTATTTTACTGCTTTAATGGCTTCACTTGACTGCATAGTACATGAATTAGATAAAAGAGACGATCATTCATCTTGGAGCTGCGGCCAATAGTTTGGTTGTATAAAGAAGAAACTAAAGGGAAGGCTAGTTGTCGACGGCATAGGAAACCGCCCCAAGCTTCACAAGACCAAGCTCTGACTTGCTTGGGGGGGTTTGCAAGTGTTTCTATTTTAAGTAAAGGCTCAAACATTATGGATGATAAAATAGACAAATGAAATCATCCTGACATAAGCTTGTTTATCTATAAATAAAGCTGGTTCACACACTTTATTCTTCTCCTTTTCTTTTCCCTTAACATACTTATTTTATCGTATAAAAGTAACCGATCACATAGAAAGGTTAGTTAGTAATGACTCTTGTATTTCTTTGAAAAGAAGCTAAATTGAAAAAAGATATATATTGTGATATTGCGGGCTGCGGCTAGTCTTTGCTATAGGAGGGCGACCTCATAGGCAGAGTTCTTGAGTTTCTGAAACTCGCGAACCGTGAATAGCTGGGACTGCACTGTATATAGGTGCGATTATACTGGTCTGCTGGTCTTCTGGCCAGAATTCCTGTAAGTGGTATATAAAAAAAAAAACGCTTGAAAAGAAGAAGCTAGTAATCATGAAGAAATTGCTAAAGAAGATGAAAGGGTTGTTGGTGACTTGTGCGTCTCAGAAAAATGCAGGTTGCTGAAAGACAACACCCTGACATTGAAGAAAGACCCAGGTAGTCTTTCGGACATTCGGTTGCTGTAAGTAAAAGGCAAAGCTCAAAATCGGTTTCAAACCTTATTCATTTTTTTTTTTTAACCATTAGGGCAATCAACGATAAATTCATATTCGACAAAGACATTAATATGTCTGCCTCTAAATATTTTGGGTTAGAAGGCCACAAGGCCATCATATCAAGTCTAGACACCAAGAAACACCGTCCAAAAATCGGTACCAGAGCACATCAATGGTGCCAAGAAATTCTTGATGTAAGATGACATATATTAAAAGAAAATTTGATAGATGTAACGATTAATGTATTAAGTTTTTTTTTTTTCAAGGACCCACCGCGCGACTGGATAGCTTCGTTAGGTTTTGGTGGGAAGGTATTGTGTCAAGCGGCGAAAGAGAAAAATGATGTAGATATACATACCGCACATGTATTAAGCCAAGTGTAAAAATATTAACAAACAGTTTTCATGGGTTTTTTAATATCTTATTGACATTATCGTTGTATTTAGATTGCCATTATTTGTTCGCTTTTCTTAGGGACAGCCAAAGTGCACGTGGTCGCAACGTAAGATCTGTGATTTTGTTGTTTCAATAATCAAACCCAAGGTGGAGCTACCTTAATTATTGATAATATACGACCATTTTTAAAACACTGTATCATTTCCGAGCTTGAGGGAGTCAAATACGAATGGTAAGTTCAAACATATGATCCAAGTCAACAGGAATAAAACTTGTCATATTTTTAAGGTTGACATACCGGGTAGCTCTGCCTTCGGACGGGCAAATCATGATTCCAGATCTGGCTCTTTTTGTTGAGTTAAACTCAAGCACCAATTATGAGTTATTTTTTGTTGAAGTCAAAAGAAGAGGCAAATATCAAAACAGCAATCTGGAGAACGACTTGGTAAAGTTAGGAAAGGAAATGCCTACAGCATTGAATAAATTGGTGAAGAAAAGAGTAAGAAATCCTGAAGTTGCTGGATTATTAATTGAAGGTAATGTATATTGTCAAGTTACTTTTGATATATGATTATTAAAGACTCTAAATAGATACAAAGGTGATAGCCTATCAAATGACATTGAAATACGAGGGGCTATATCAAATGATTGAAATCAGTCGGTTCAATTTCACCAGAGACAATACTGACGATGTTTTACTGATACCTGCCATTATTGAAAAACTCAGTCAGATAAAAGAAATAGTGTATGAATTAATGGATACCTAGCTTCTACAACCAAATATACAAATATCGATAAGACATTTTATATTTGGGATCTTAATTTATTTATTACAAAGATAATGAATAAATAATCAACTATTATCTTATATTGCCAATTACACTTGACAAACAAGTATGCATCTTTTACAGTAACCGTTGGATGATCTGATAAATAAGTGTCTCGTAATACTAAAGATTTATTAGAATACTCATGCTCCCGATCTACTGATATGGGACAACGTTATCTGGAAACAATTCTAACGAGTAGTATCCATTTGACCAAGGCGGGAAACAAAGTATAGATCTATTCCAAAACCAGAAAGGTTGACTCATCATTAAAACTCAGGAGAGTTGTGCAATATAAAAAGGATCAATTATTTCATAGCAGCAGAGTTCTTTTAGTCTATTTTGACCCCTAATAAAAATATACTTTTATCTCATTACTTTTCTATGTAATATTTTGTCAAATACCACAACAGGGTCTCACGTCTTTATGAATTTAAAAATAATAACGGACATTAATTTTTAAAACTGTTTTCCAAAACCCCTTGTAAAAAATAAAAAAAAAAATTCGCAATTTTTTAATACGTTGGAGGTTTTCAACGATCTAATCATCAACATTGGAAATGGTCTGCCCTCGTCCCGCACTCCAATGGGGTCCTCACATTGTATGGTCTGCCCTCGTCCCGCATCTTTGTTGAGCTTAGTGGTAAAGTACTTGTATGGTCTGCTCTCGTCCCGCATCTTGTACTTTATTTTCTAGACCTGATGACAAACAAATGTCTGCCCTCGTCCCAGATTTGTTTGAGAAAGTTGTAGCCTCTCCTTTTTTTAAGATAAGTATTCAAAAAAGAACTAGAAGCATTTGTTTTGTCACTAACTTTTTTATATAGTAGAAAGACATTATTGATTTCCCTTTAAAACATACGAATACTCAAATGTACTTATGAAGTTAGATTATGCCCATATTTTGTTCTGCTGTTAGCTTAAGCCCCACAAATAATTTAGCTGGTTATTTCCCAAGTCCTATTGTTACTGATTCTCTAACGATGCCTTTATCTGGTGTTGTGCAAAATAAATAATATCACGATCCTGTTTAGATTGTGAGCATTTTACATCTGATTACAAGCAACATTTAGTGAAATCAGAAAATACACATCATTTTTAGATCAATTTTATTTAACTCATTATGACATTTATTTTATTTCAAAAAGACAAAGTTTTTAGACATAAAGAGACAATCATTTTCGGCTTGGTGCCGTTAATTTCTTGGAAAGTGACATTTATATTTTTGTTAGGGGCATTGAGTTTTTTCAAAGTGACAAAATTTACCGTTCTCACTGTGCCCTAATCTTCCAATGTAATTCCAATGGAGAAAACATTCTTGTCAATAAAAATAAATAGTCTCTTACCAGGTGATACCAAGACTTGCCTGGTCTATACTGAAACGACTTTAATTTGTCTTTTTTGAGCAAGTGTGCAGTACTCCCATCAACAAAGTCACCGTAAACCTTAATTTTTTCTCTAGTCCGCATAAGAATACAAATGGAAGGTACAACACTCATAGAACAAACCTTAACAGCTAAATTTGATGCACATCTTAACCCAGACAACCAACCTCGGCAATTCACTCTTCCGAACCACAAGAAACAGTACTAGTTTACTTCTGTCAGTCATGTACTGTTTTGCAGTAGTATCTCAATTAAGAGCTGAATTAGATTTGACTGGAGAACTGTCTAAAGTAAATGTATGACATAAACTCCAATACAGTGGCGAATAATCACGTAAAATGACTGCTGTCCCGGATCTATAAATACAAATGTACCATTATACACATTTTGATAAAACGATGTTACAAAAAAAAAAGGTTTGAAAAAACAGAGTTTCGTATGTTTTTAGAAAGGAGTGTCGCACTTTTTTAAAAAAAAAAACCGTGTCGCACAGTTTAAAAAAAGTGTAGTTTTATATATATGCAAAAAAAAAAACATCGCATACAGTAGTCGCCAATGGGCGATTTTTTTTTAAAAAAAAAAGTTAGACATGAATATCCATACACACGGTATGTCACAAAACTGTTTATTAGTCATGATAGAACATGACGTTTTGTAAAGAGTGAAATGCTATCCTCTCGATATGAAGGAAAAGAGAAACTCCGCCTTGTGATTTACAAATGACATATGTTGTATTATAGACACACTAAAGAAAAGAAATATTTTATTGTAAAATAGACTTTTAATGTAAATGAGAGTTATGTTTGCTATCTTGATAGCCAGTGCAAGCATCCCAATTTCCCAAAGAAAAATTCTCGACGGAACCCTTTTGAGGTCGAGTTAAAGTGAAATCTTGATCCTCTTGCGGTGTCGCACTTTCTTTAATTTTTTCTGCACGGTCCTTTCGGTTCTTTGCCAGTAGTTTGGAAAATTCATTCCATGGTAGGTCTACAAAGGATGTATTGGACGGTGTAGTTGTGCTAGGTTCTTCACTGACCAAGTTGGGAACCGTCTTGATATGTTGCATTAATTTATGTCCAGGATCCATTTTTTGTTGTAGTTTGTAGTATAAAAAGTGTAGAAGACGAAAAGTTATAAAAAGTGTCGGCACTTATATATCTTTTTTTTTTTTTTTGCAGGATTTTCTCTTTAGAATTTGTTTAGCTGCTTTTTTTGTTTCTGTTTCAGTTTACCCCACAATAGTGTTTTACCCTTTCTTTTATTTGCTTAGTAGTTGCGGAGGAAACATGGGGGATTACACAATAAATAAAAATACCGATAATGGCTAACGTTAGACCCTTTTCTAATACGTCAGAGTGATGCTTTTTAACTCTAAATGTATGAATTTCTAATTTTTTTTTTATTTCTCTATACACAATTTTAAATAATAAACAAGATTTTTTTTTTTTTACTCCCATTCGATGGTAGCAGGAGGCTTGGAACTAATATCGTACACAACACGGTTCACACCCTTCACTTCGTTAATAATTCTAGAAGAAATACGCTTCAAGGTCAAGAACCATTCAGCGCCAATCATGACATCAGCAGTCATGAAATCCGTGGTCTCGACGGCTCTCAAGGCAATGACTTGTTCGTAGGTACGCTTATCACCCATGACACCTACAGCCTTAATAGGCAATAAAGCAGCATAAGCTTGAGAGATTTGACGATAGTAACCACCCTTCTTGATTTCCTCAATATAAATGTTATCAGCCAAACGAGCGATCTGAACTTGTTCACGTGTGACTTCACCGAGGACACGAATAGCGATACCTGGTCCAGGGAAAGGATGACGCCAGACTAATTCATCATCGAGACCCAAGAGAGATCCCAATTTACGGACCTCATCCTTGAAGAGTTCACGCAAGGGTTCGATCAATTTGAGCTTCATATCGGCCAAGAGACCACCGACGTTATGATGGGTCTTGATGGTAGCAGAGGGACCCTTGAATGAGATAGATTCAATGACATCAGGGTATAAAGTACCTTGCAACAAGTATTCAATTTCTCCACCACATTCCTTATCAATGATAGCAGCCTCAGCTTCAAAGACCTCAATAAAGGTGTTACCAATAATCTTTCTCTTCTTCTCAGGGTCAGTGACACCAGCAAGACGATCCAAGAACAAGTCAGAGGCATCAGCAATCTTGAGGTTAATACCCATCTTATCCACCAACATTTTCTTGACGTTAGCACATTCGTTCAAACGCATGACACCGTTGTCAACGAGAATACCATGGAAACGATCTCCGATGGCTTCGTGCATTAATTTAGCAGCAACAGTGGAATCAACACCACCAGAGACAGCACCGATGACACGACCGGTAGGACCGACAAGAGCACGAATACGAGCAATTTCCTTATCGATGAAGGACTCCATGGTCCAAGAGGCATCACATTTACAGATATCAATCACAAAGTTCTTCAAGACGGTCTTACCGATGGAGGTGTGAGTGACTTCAGGATGGAATTGGATACCGTAGAAGGGCTTCTCGGTGTGAGCGACAGCGGCAAAGGGAGCGGTCTTGGTATGACCAATGACTTCAAAGCCAGGAGCGGCAGCGGTGACTTGATCACCATGAGACATCCAAACTTCGGCCTCACCGTCCAAGGAGTTGAAAAGAGCGTCCATCATGGGGTTTTGAGGATGCTTGTTCAAATTGAGCATGGCATAACCGTACTCACGGTGAGTACAACCTTCTACTTTACCACCCATCAAGTTGGTCATCTCTTGGAGACCATAACAGATACCCAAGATGGGAACACCGTAGTCAAAGACAGCAGGGTCAACACGAGGTGCATCGGTATCGTATACAGAGTAAGGAGAACCAGATAAAATGATACCGGTGGGCTTGAAATGAAGATCGGCCATCTTTTGTGTACAAGGTAAAAGTTCACAATAGACACCAAACTCACGTACACGACGAGTAATCAAGTGAGAGTATTGAGATCCAAAGTCCAAAATGAGGACAGTGTCAAACATTTGACTCACTTCTTTTAAATTGGTAGTAGCCATGGCTGAAAATAAAAAAAATTAAAGGTGGAAAACAACCAACAACAATTAAAAAAAATATTTTTTGACAGACAAGTTTCCAAAGAGAAAAAAAAAAAAAAAAAAAGGGTCACGAGAAACAAGTCACTGTATTCGAGCTCCGCTATATTTGCCTTTTTATACCTCTTCCCCACCCTCCCCTCACAAACACTCATTTCACGTAACCTTTTTTTGGTTGTTTGTGCATGCAATTTATAAATAACAAAAAGCAGTAGCTTTTTTTTTTTTTTAATTTTTTTTAATTTTTTTCTGTAAGGGGTAGCTCAAACTTGTTAATACATATAAATTTTAATACCGACTACTATACAAGACAATGACACTTGGTAAAAGAATATGTCAAAAAACGAGAAAAAAAAAACCAACCCAACCTAATTTATTGTAGATGAACATTACATTTGTCAACGAGCAGCGAATGCCATCATCTCGGAGATTGGTCCTTTCCGAGTTTCAACTGATGCTTTACAAGCCATCAATCAGTTCCTGGACGAATTTATTGTACTCTTATTGACGTGTTCTTTATCCCTTGACCTATCCAATATCAAGTCAGTGGTCTTTGGTCTCTTACCTTCAACACTTGGTAAAAATGCCATTGTGGAAGCCGAGTTAGAAGTCAAGACTTTTACCGAGACCGAATCCATTGATTATGAACTGTATGAACGTATGCGTAATCTAGGCACCGAGGGTCCTTTCCCTTTAGCAGAAGCCGTGGCCCTGTTACGAGAGAAATGTTTCGAGTATTGTACATTGGCAGATAAAGATGATCAATTGTATCTACAGAAATCCATTCGCAATAAACGTGTAGACGAGACGGGAGTGGCGATCAGTCCTCTTGTCGCCATCTATGTCACCACAGTAATGGAACATATTGCCGAATATCTTTTAACGGCGGTGGCTATGACGGCAGAGCATGAGGATACGGATTATGTGCGTGTCAAAGAAGTCTTTTTAGCATTGATTGATGATGTACAATTAGGCAATGTCTTTCAACGTATGGATTTACGGGATAAAATGGAGGTAAAAAAAAAATTATGAACAGTTGTTTTTTTTTAGAAAAAAAAATGAGAGCTAAAACTTTGTTCCCTTTTTTTTCCAACCAATTCTAGAAACGAGCTGGGTTATTCAATTTAAATACAAACAAGGCAAGAAACTCATATTTGCCACCTCCTAGTCCTACACCTAACCGAAAGAGTTATATCAACCATGAGCAACGTAAGTGATATATTTAGTAAGCAATCTATGATTTTGAGTGTAAAAAGAGAGAAAGAAAGAGAGAGAGAAATAACAGTGATCATTTTTGGTAGAAGAAACAGGTTCATTCCTTGATATTTCATTTGACGACATGGATTTTGACTTTGAAGAAGACAATCGAAAGAGTACAGCTTCTAGAATTCCCGATATGGGTAGACCTCAATCTGCCATGTCACACAGTAGCAATTACACCTTCAATAACAGCAACAACACGAATCGTAAATCAACGTACCATTTATTTAAAAATAATCGAAATTCATTCAGTAGTGCCAATGAAACCGCACCCCGTGCCTCTTCTCCTTCTTCTACACCTGCAGCAGTGTATGACCCGGATGCACCTAGTATGGATTTTGACGATCTCATCAAGTCAGGTGGGACTGTCAAAGTGTCCTTGACACCCAATCGATTGAGATCCATCGAGATTAAGGATCAAACAAAGGATGAATTGGCTCCTCCACCCTTGACGTGGGAACGAAGATCCACCTCTTCTCCTAGATTATCCGCTATGCCTTCCAGACCTTCTTCACCGCTTGTCCGACAAAACACAGCTAATAGTGTGCGAACCACCACGAGTGTTCGAAGCGCATCGAGTGGGAAGACAACAGGTAGCGCCAAGACCACGCACAGTGTCAAAAAAGGTCATTCTGGACCACCACCACCACAACAACAACAACAGCAAGGATTGGACCCTATTGAAGTGCCTAAACTTCATGCACGTTCGGCCTCTCCCTCTTCACCACTATCTAAAAGTTTTTCTGTACATGAAAAGGCACGTTTTGAAAACCCACGTGAAGCACCTCCCACACCACTCTCAGCGCTCAACAAATCCAGTCCTTTACCCAGTACGACAGCGAGTGCGGTGACGATGATCAGCACCACATCGTCTGTGATGAGTAGAAGTAGTGAATCGATTTCATCGGATATTTCATCTGTACTCAGTATACCTTCTCCTCTTCTTCCCATGACAACGCCTGTTGCAGTAGCGGTAGATACCTTGGCTATCGTCGAACCTCCTTTACCCAAACCCACCAAATCGATTCCGCTCAACGGCATGGTGTTGCGTCGAAGCAGTGTCAGTAGTAGAAAGAGTCGTGAAAATCTCAGACGTGCTGCTCGTGAAGATACGGTGGAAGCACCTATGCCTGCCCCTACTCCTAATAATGCGACTACAACCGTTGATGCAATTACGGTGAATGCGACTGTCACTCCTAATACTACCTCTACCGCTCATCCTAATACTACTACTACTATCAATAATACTAATACTAATACTACTACCACTTTTACTACCACTACTACGAATACCATTAATAATAATAATAATACAACAAACGCTGCTGATACTCCAGAAGCGACTCCGAGTCAAGAAGAAGAAGATCCTACACCTACGATGATATTGGTATCAGGGGGTGAAGAAGAGCCAATGACAGCGGAACCTATGACTTTAGACCGTCAAGTTCATTTTGACCAACCCCCCGTGGCCGCTGCGACGGAAGTAGGAGCTGTGATCCCCCGCAAGAAGGCAAGTACGTTGTCTCCCGAAAGACCTTCCAGTATGGTAGCTAAGCGAGCCTCGATGGTGGGTAACCGACGACGCTCATTGCATGAAAGTTATGCGACGGAGAAATATCATCAAGATATTTTGTTACGTCAACGTGTATCGAATGTGGGCTCAGTGAGTGTATCTATTAAACAATGGGATGATATTGCCAAGCCTGAAGAACAGGTGAATGTGATTCCACCGGCGGCACATCGACGCTCTGTGTTGAGACAGTTACGACAACAACAACTCAAGGAACAGTTACAGATTCAACAAGATTTATTGCAGCAAGTGCAGCAAGAGAAGGATAGTTCTTCGTCCTCTAGGTCTATTACGCCGCCACTACCAGCAGCAGCAGCAGCAACACAGCAGCAGCTGAAGGGACTAAGTGCAAGCCATAGTACGAGTAGTAATAATAATAGCAGTAGTAGCAATGCTGTATTGGATAAAGTACTCAAGTTTGAACGTGCATCTTCGCTGGACGATGATGTATCTCATCAACGCGTATCGCATATGCCTCGTCGTGAACGGTTCTTGTATTTACAACAAGATCCTTCTGCTATTGAACGAAAATCCACCATGGCTTCGTCAACGAAAAAGATGCCTTCGGTGGTGATACGTCGTATTGGTATTGACCAAGGTGTACAGACCGATCTGCCACCTGTGACGACAACAACAACAACACGGGAACAAGTAGGGGAAGAAGAGCATGGTACGGTGGATGGAGATGAAGAATGGTTCTTGCAAGACGATGAATGGGATGAACAAGAAGAAACTGCCATGGTTGAATGGTTACTTGGAGAATAATAATGATAATAAAATAAGAGAGTCACTTTTTTTATATATATATATATAAGCCAATCAAAGATAAATACATCATTTCCCCCCCCCCTTCCTCCTTTATTTTTCTTTCTTTTGGACACGTAACTAAAAAAAGAGATGAGTTCATTATTGTTACCTACCGTGTATCTCGGTGGCTGTATTGCTGCCATGAGTGCCTTTTCGTATGTTTACCGTCGAGCCACAAGTAATTATTAAAAAAAAAAAAAAAAAAAAAAAAAAAAAGGAAAGGGAAAAATAGAACTAACGGGGAGTGTCCTGTGTTTACGTTAGACATGACTTCCTTTGAAGCTTGGTTTCCCATCAATGTAGAGAAAGAACAATACATTGCTTTATTGAATAGCGAACCTGCTGTTCCTGAATATCATTTACGAGCAGCGCTTTTACGTCGCGCGATGGAAGCCGTGCGTCGTTTAGTGCAAGTGCAACAAGAGAAACCTGCTTTGCAGCAGTTGATGAAGACGGGTAGCATAGGGGATGATCTTTGGCGTGAATTTAGTGCGGCTGAACAAGAAATTACGGCTGAACTTCAAGAGATTGCGATGGAGGCTAATACGTTCAAGGAAGGATGGGGACAGACAATTTTTAGTACGGCTGCACAAATGTTGGAGCATGAAAAGCAAAAGCAGATGCAAACGGATATGAAGGCTATGTTGGAGATGGAGTCCACACGCAAGAAGAATGAAGAGGAAAGAGAAGCTAGGGAAAAAAAGGAAAATGAAATCAAGGATGGAGAGAAACGCTTAAAGGAAGCCAAGAAAGCTGAGGAGGAGTTATTAAGAATGGAAGAACAGGAAAAGAAGGCCTCCAAGAAAAAGTAGACACACACACACAAATATACAATA
The DNA here is from genome assembly GCF_025094135.1 of Mucor mucedo. Lineage (NCBI taxonomy): Eukaryota > Fungi > Mucoromycota > Mucoromycetes > Mucorales > Mucoraceae > Mucor > Mucor mucedo. The sequence goes on along the minus strand of NW_026252398.1, from coordinate 30,218 downwards.
AAATGCCCCCCTTCTTTTCTTTAACCTTTTAGGAGTGTGCGTAACAAGTGTTTATAGAAATAGGGAGCCTTTTTTATTTTGTACCAACTTTAAAAATTTACGTATAAATTCTGTAAATATTTTTTTTTTCTTTTTCTTTTCTTTTTATCTCATCATGGAAGTTCAATATTCGAAACCAGTGTTTGTGGGTCTTGGTATTGTGGGACCTGACTCCCTTGAGATTATATCTGAATTTATATCCTTGATCTGTATCACCGTACTCGCTGCGGCCTTAGGTTCAAAGACATTTGGAGAAAAGCTGAAAACGATTAATTATGGTCGCGTTATGGTTATCTTGCTTTATTTCCTTTCATGGTCATTTGCAACTACATCCGCCGTCATTGTATCTACCAATAACAGTAAGTGTGCTCATACTCCCGTAACATTTAACTCTACTTAATTTGACATCTCATATTTTAAGATAATATGACATCTTGTACATTGGGCATGTTATCCTGTGATATATTTTACGCTGGCAGTAAGATTGTCGTTTATGCATGGCTGATTGAACGTATTCATCTCGTTACTGCTGTAAAAACCTCTCGTCTCAAGACACGCATTTACAGATTTCATCTTGTATTATTATGTCCTTATGTTATTATCTTTGCACTCATGGTAAAGGCCCTTATAAAAAAGAAAGAGAAACCCTTTTTTTTTTTTTCACTAATATTTTATGGTAGTTGGCTTTTAGAAATATCTACTTGGAGCCTGATGGTAAATGTACCATTGGTTTGCAATTAATTGCTAGTGTTCCTTTACTTGTAGGTCCATGGTCACTAACTACTGCACCTAAATCATGTATTCACTTTTTATCTTTTTTTTTTTTCGTTTTAGTGCTATGATTTTGTAAGAATTGAAAAAAAAAAGAGGGCGATGATTTGGGGAGGAAGCCACACTAACCTAGCTTAAAATAATTTAGATTTTGAATCTTTATTTAACTTGGCTGTTTATGGCGCCGTTGATGAACGTAGGACTTACTTCAAGAGCAAATTGGAAACGAAGTAGACTTTATAAACTTGCTCGTCGTACGCTTGTATCTTCCATTGTGTCGTTATTAATTTCATTTGCCAATGTGTTGGTTGTGGTGATTACACAAGGACACGAAAGAGGTTTGGTTTGTTTAACCATGTGTACCGTGGATGTCACCGTAAAGTAGCTTTTTTTTTTTGTGTTGTTGTTTGTTTTGGTAACTAATAACAACTTTTGTAGATTAACGCCGTTGTTGTGCACTGGGTAAAAGAGAGAGAGAGAGAGAAACTCTATAAAGAAGCTAATACTCTCCCCTTTGTTAAAATAGGTTACAACGAACCGTGGAGGCAATTCCAAAGATACACGAAATAAAACCTTTCATAACACAGACCATCTCTCTGCAGAATTAACGTTTGATGCACCTGCTGAAACGGGAGATAAACAACCCAAGTTTGAATTTGCCTCGATTCATGATAGTAAATCCAATGAGGACGATGAGGATGATAGTGAAAGTATACGGTCTACTCAAATTTCTCAGTTGAGCGCAAAACCCTTGCACAACTACTAAATAAATAAACAACTCCTTATTTAATGAACACTATACATATAAAAAACCGGTTTTTCTTCAAAGCATTTTTTTTTTTTTTTTTTTTTTTTACAGAATTTGTTTAAGGAGCCTCCCACTCAGTCGTCTCCTAGATACTACGCACTACAAAAAAAAAAATCTGTCTATATGCTAAAATACCATACTGTTGGGGGAGAGACAAGTGTCGATCATAAAACCCTTTTTGATCTAGTTATTGTTTTTTCTTGGGTTGTGTGTGTGAACAAACCCAAACATAGGTTAAGATTAAGGGGGGAGGTAAAGAAACAGATTATGCGGATAATCTATTAATTCTCTCTTTTTTTGTATTTACCGTGTTTCTATAAAGCTAAATCTTTAGAAATGTGTGATACCAATGTGTACCACTCACAATGATCCCCCGTAATTTGTATTCATTGTTCTTCCGGGTACTATCAGTATATAGAACAGGTTATATTGGACATTACGGATCAATGGTCAAGAAGGAGTAAGTAAATACAAGTCCTGGTTTTTATTTTACCTCTTTGATAATATCTCTAGTAATTGGAAAAGTGTTACTGACAAGTGAATTCAATAAAGTGAGTTTAGATTGAAACAGTTACAAAGTAAATGCTATTATAGAAAGACTCGTAAATAAAGTGAGAATTAGAATATTTATACGTTAATTAAGCATAAAAAATTACAGAAATCATCAAGGCTTGACTCGTTAAATAAAATGATTTTATTTTTTCATCATTAGAAGGATCACGAACAGATATGATTTTGTTTGTTGATAGCTAAACTCTGAGTCGTAAAATGACGCCATATGTTACAGTGGAGTACCATATAGCGTCAAATTTAAATGCACGTGATGAAACATAGATAAACAAGAAGAACATAGTACTCAATTGACAACGTGTCCAATGACACCTATTTTTTGTAGACATTTTGTTACATTACACAAAACAAATAGATGAAGCTTGCCATTACATCATTCGGTAGAGTTCAATATACTCCGGCTGGCATTAAATTTAACTAGGGCAGCTACAGAAGACTAATCCTTACAATGTAGAACGATAAGAAGGTTAAAGCCGACCAACTCATCTTATTGTTCCTTGTTAAATTGAAAAGCTTTTATAAGAATTAAAAAAAAAAAAGTCGTCCGCATAGACCGGAATTTGAAAAAAGTCCGGTCAAAAAATTTCGGCCTGGGGCTGGGCAGCAAAAAAAAAAAAAAATATGAGAAAGCAAAAGCAAGTGGCAAACGGCAAAAGCTAGATTTCCCTCCTTTTTTAATCGATATACAATATGGCCGCTGTTGCAGCTCAGATCTCCAAGAAGAGAAAGGTAAAGGAGTGATTTTAAAATGGATAAAGAGGATGGATGGATGTACAAAGAGAAAAAAGAAGACTAACATTTTTTTTTATAATTTCTAGTTTGTAAGTTTTTTTTTAAACATGATAGATCAGCATGGACGATTAAGAGAATATGTGGAAGAAATTAACATGATTTGTTAGGTCGCCGATGGTGTCTTCTACGCCGAATTGAACGAGTTTTTCACTCGTGAACTCGCTGAAGATGGTTATGCTGGTGTTGAGGTCCGTGTCACTCCTGCCCGTACCGAGTAAATATATATACCTTAAAAAATAGAAGAAAAGAGAAATGCGATCGACAGATATTAATACTATTGAATTAGAATCATCATTCGTGCCACACACACCCAAAACGTTTTAGGTGAGAAGGGTCGTCGTATTCGTGAATTGACCACTCTTGTCCAAAAGCGTTTCAAGTTCCCCGAGAACGCTGTTGAGCTTTATGCTGAACGTGTCCAAAACCGTGGTCTCTGTGCCATTGCTCAATGTGAGTCTGTCAAGTTCAAGCTCCTCAACGGTTTGGCTGTTCGTCGTGCCTGTTATGGTGTTGTCCGTTTCGTTATGGAATCCGGTGCCAAGGGTTGTGAAGTTGTTGTCTCTGGTAAGGTTCGTGCTGCCCGTGCCAAGGCCATGAAGTTCGCCGATGGTTTCATGATCCACTCCGGTAACCCTGCTCGTGAGTACATCACCACTGCCGTTCGTCACGTTGACTTGCGTCAAGGTGTTTTGGGTATTAAGGTTAAGATCATGTTGGATAACGACCCTACCGGTCGCAACGGTCCCAAGCTCTCTCTTCCCGATATCGTCACCATCCTTGAACCCAAGGAAGATGCCAGAATTGAAGAGCCCTCTGCTCAAGATTTCAGACCTGCTGCTGTTGCTCCCGCTCCCGTTGCTGCTGAAGCCACTGCCTAAATTTTTTAATTTTTTTTTTATATCATCTAAAATAAAAAAAAAAAAAAAAATCTCGATTTTGAAATTTTTAAAAAAAACACGAACACAATTTTTTGCAACTGTCTTCCTTTAATGAGTGTAAATATCTTTTCTATTGTTCTTCAGGTAGGGAGAGGACATCTTCTTGATCGACGCAATTGGTCATTTTACTCAGCCAACGATAAATGCCTCTGGTAGCAAAATCGCCCACGGCCACGCCCAAGGTAACCCATCGCAACGTCCATAATGGTAACTCAGCAACGAATTGTTTGGATGTGTATTCGTATTGGGCATCGACATGGAAAGCAAAGATATTAAAATGAATCCAGAACAAGATGACGAGAGAACAACAATAGACGAGCAAGAAGCCTTTCACTACTTTGGATAATCGACGGGTGATTGTATCCAAACTCTGCTCTTCGACCTCGATGTCCTCGTCGTCTTGACCATCGCCCAATAGGACGATGTTAAACATTTCATTGAGTATCTTGTAGGTGAAATAAATATTATTGATACTTCCCAGCAAAAAGAAACCCAGATGAAAATGTTCCAGGCGACACAAGATCAATTGCCAGAGTCTATCGTCCGAAAAAGGAAACAAGAAATAATACAGTAGACCACTTGAGAATAATGCATGCGATTCATTACTTGTATCAGGTAAGAAGCACACGGGAAATGGGGAATAAAGAACACGAAAAGTGGTGGCGGCGGCTGCATTGGAAGGAGGGGTTTCAGACAGGAATAAAGGTGAAACCGTACTAGAGGCGTTACTTGTGATGGATTGTAAAAGACTGGAAGAGGATGAGAAGGATGCAATGATGGATGATTTGCTACTCTTGTAAAGTAGCTTTGTTAATGAATTGGATGCCCATGCCTGTGATAGCCCACCAGGATAGTTTGTCAGTAAGACGGAAAAATGAATAAATGTCTTCATGATGATGCCTTTAATGATATCACTTGTCAATTACTTTTTTTTTTAAAAAAAGTGCATGTTCTTTCTTTCTAATTGTATTACCTGCTGGGATTAAGATGATTCCCAAAAGAGACACTGTAACAATCACTTTGGCAACTAAATTAAGGAGATACTTTTTTTTTAAGCCAAATTAAGGAAAAGTGTGTTTGTTTTGCCCTAAACACAAAAAAAAAAAAAAAAAAAAAAACTTACTTTTATATCGTAATAATGCAGCCCAGAGTCGCTTTTGTTTTATCCAAAGTCTATGCTTACACAGTTGACAATGATACAAGTCGCTCTCTCGTCCTGTCTGTAGTAGTGCCTTTCTCCATCCTGCCATGCAATGAGGATGAACGTACTTTCTGCATTGACAATGGTTAGAAAGTGGAGAATAAATAATAGACTTTTTATTTTATGCATTACATTGAACCTTTACAGTGGCATGGTGAAATAAGTAGATCCACAGGATCCTTTTCAAGGCAAATTTTACACTTGTATAATTTATCTGTTTTTATTATACTTGTCATGTTTAAAATAAGAGCTGGTGTGGGTAAAAAGAAATAATAATTAAAAAAGAAGAAAAAAAAAAAAAAAAAAAAAAAAAAAAAAAAAAAGAAAGAGCCAAAATATATGTGCGTTAGAAAAAAAAAAAAAAAGTCGTGTTCCATAATAATAATAATAAAAAAAAAAAAAATTAAAATAAACATTTATAAGGTAAGGGTCACATGATATTATCGTTTGAAGATGGTAGAAACAGAAGACCACCACGATCTTCTTTGATTCTGTTTGGATCTATAAAAGTCTTCTTCATCTATGCTATTGGAAGTATTTTGAGGGTTCATCCTTTGTGCTTGTTCCCCCGTACCAGGAAAGCCACCACCGGATATATTGAATTCGCCATTGCTCCATTCATTTTGTCGATACGGATCTGCATAAAATTCATCGTCGTACATTTGACTTTGTTGTTGTTCTCTTGCAATCGTTTGCTTTCGTCCACGTCGTTTGAATAATACAATACCAGCCACAATAAGCGCTAATCCAGCTGCTCCTCCAACAACACCTCCCACAATACTGCCTGTCGCTGACCCACTATTATGTTCTTGACCCGTGCTTCCATCTTGATCCAAAGCAAGCGTTGGTATCACCGTACTACAAACCACAATAAATCAGATTAAATTTTCATTGTCTTTTTTTTTTTTTTGTAAAAAATAAATAATTAATTTCTCTTACGTAGTGGGGATCACTGTGGTAATCGTGATGGTTACACCATTCGACACTGTAATGCTGGTAGTAGTAATATCTGTAGTCACAGTGATACTCGTCGTACGATATTTGGCAGAAGATGATAATGTTGGTGTCGTAGGTAGTGGGTCAGGTTTATTCACTGTGCTTGATGGTTGCTCTGGTATTGTTCTAGAAGGCGCTTCGGTTGTTGTAGGAGCAGCATCAATAGTAGAAGTAGTGGTGGGGGTGGGTGCAACCGTAGGTTCAGGTGTTGTTGCAGGTACAGGCGTAGTAGATACAGGCGTGGTTTGTTCAGGTGTGGTAGTTTGTACAGGTGTGGTAGTCTGTTCAGGTGTGGTAGTTTGTTCAGGTGTAGTAGCCACAGATGTTTGTTCGGCTGTGGTAGATACAGGCGTAGTCGTTACAATAGGGTCGGAAGAGGCTGGTATGGTTGTTGTTACAGATGGTTCGTTTGTTGTGGTAATTGGTAGTGGGGTTTCAGATGATGTGATTGAATTTACTGTTGTAACTGGCTCAGAAGAAGTCTGTTGTAAAGTAGTGGATGAGATGATAGGGTCACTTGTGGTATCTGCTGCTGTAGTAGTAGTAGCAGCAGCAGCTGTAGTAGAAGATAAAGCCTCTGTTGTTGTGGCCTCAACAGAACTGCTATCCTGTGTTGTTGTAGCCGCAACAACAGAGTTTGTTGTTGTAACAGCGATAGAAGAATCTGCGGTTGTTACAGCAACAGAAGAAGAGGTAGGGGGCTCAGTAGTGGAAGGGGCTGTTGTGGTATCAACAGTAGTAGGGGCATCCGAACTTGTACTTACTGGTGCTGATGTGGTATCGGCAATAGGAGTGGTTGTTACTGGTTGTGCAGTTGACATTGTTTCAGAAGAAGAAAGTGAAGAAGAGGCAACTAAAGTGGTAGATGGGTTTTGGATCCTGTAATACCCCGCGCCCCAGTATATGAAAAAATAAGGAAAAAAGTATAAAAATAGATGTTAATAGTAAAGATAGAAACGGAGATCGTATAAGGGAGGATTAAATATAGTTAGAATGGGGCTAATTATCAAAAACTTTTTTTTTTAAAAAAACACACACACCCCACCGCACTTACGTTGTCTGTTCTGCCGTTGTTGTAATTGTTGTCTCTGGGTTAGTAATTGTAGGTGATGCTGAATTTGATGTGGTTATTCCTTCAACCGTGGTTGTCGCGTCGGACATGGTGGAAGTAACGTCGGGTGTCGGAATTACTGAAGTCGTGTCGCTGATTGTTGTACTCCCTATCTCGGGTGTTGTTCTTGTTGGCTCTGCCGTCGTAGTCACGATAGTACTCGAATAGTTCTCTTCACTTGACGTGTTGGTAGCTTCAGCTGTGCTGCTTTCGGCCATTGTCGTCGTAGGCTCTGCTGTCGTGGTTGCTTCTGCGGTAGTCGACATTTCTGCTGTGGTCGTAGTTGCTTCGGCTGTAGTAGTTAGGCCTTCTAATGTAGTAGCTGCTGCTGTAGTGGATGCCTCTGCTGATGTTGTAGCTTCTGCTGATGTTGTAGCTTCTGCTGACGTTGTAGCTTCTGCTGTAGTAGATGCTTCTGCTGTAGTAGATGCTTCTGCTGTAGTAGTGGCTTCTGCTGTAGTAGTGGCTTCTGCTGTAGTGGATGCCTCTGCTGTTGTTGTAGCTTCTGCTGTAGTGGATGCTTCTGCTGTAGTAGATGCTTCTGCTGTAGTGGATGCTTCTGCTGTAGTAGATGCTTCTGCTGTAGTGGATGCCTCTGCTGTTGTTGTGGCTTCTTCTGTGGTAGTAGCCCTTCCTGTAGTGGTAGCTTCTGCTGTTGTTGAGGCTTCTTCTGTGGTAGTAGCCCTTTCTGTAGTGGTAGCCTCTGCTGTTGTTGAGGCTTCTTCTGTGGTAGTAGCCCTTTCTGTAGTGGTAGCCTCTGCGGTTGTACTTGCCTCTCGAGTGGTCGTAGCTGCCTCTATAGTGGTTCTAGAGTTTTCTTCTGTTGTAGTAACTTCCCTGGTGGTGGTTGCTTCCTCGGTAGTGGTTGCTTCCCTAGTAGTGGTTGCTTCTGCTGTTGTAGTGGGAGTATCTTCTGTGGTAGATCTCTCAGCTGCTGAGGTGGTACTGGCAGTTTCTGCTTCTTTTGATGTGGTAGTACTACGTGTTTCCTCAGTAGTTTCAGGATCAGTAGTTACTGCTCTTGTGGTTGTTACTTCTCTTACTGTTGTGGTTGGTTCTGCTAATTCAGTAGTTTTATCAACAGATGACATTTTTTTTTTCCCCAAGAAAAAAAAAAAAGGACAAAGAGAAGAAAGAGTGAAAAGGACCCAGTGGAGGGGTTCCGTAAAGCTTTATCATCATCCAAAAGAACGGAGTGTAAATCCTATAAAAGGCTATAGCTATTTAAAGTAAATTAATACACAACACAAAAAAAAACATGATGCCGTTACTGAAGATCATTGTTGTAATGCCTGATAAACAAATCCCGGGCTAAAATTTTGCGACATGACAATGCTTTATACATTGATTGTAAGGGCCATTTTTTTTTAAAGTGCAATTGACAGATCTCCTCAAGGGAACACAAAGAGGCTAAAACTGAAATCCTATCGATCTCTTTTTTGACACACTTGTATGCTTATAGTCATAAAGGTGTAATTAAGCCACTTGATTTTTATGCAAATGGATACATTAAGTATCCCGTTGCCGTTCTATAAATAAATTAGCCTTCTGCTTATATAGGGAGATTTTTTTTTCTTTTTTTGTTTCCGCGATTTCTTTGTGGGTTTTAACTCGTTACAGTTGCATTATGTGTATAAGGTGACCTGAGCGTTCATGGTTCCAAGTCTGGGATAGTTGTAGTACAACACGTGTATCACGGATCCACGCTACTGTTTAAAACTAAGCCCAAAACATCCACAGAAAATGTAACAAATTGTGTTAGGTTTGCGGATGTATATTTTTATATTATTTTTTGTTTATTCTGTATGAAAAATCTACGTATTTTTAGACACGGTAAATCTTGATCCTTTTTCTTCTTCTTTTTTTTTCCCCAATCCGACAGCGAAAAAAAAAAAAAATAATCTATTTACGATACCACAATTGTGTGATCTTGGTCTAATAAAAGAAAAAAAAAATAGTTTAGCAATTAACACAAATAATAATTAAAAAAAAAACTCCAAACGCTTACTCTTCTCATCTTCTTTTGCAATTGGAAAATACCGTAAAGCAAAGCTTCAGAAGTAGGAGGACAGCCGGGAACGTAAATATCAACAGGAACAATACGATCACAACCACGAACTACGGAATAAGAGTAATGATAGTATCCACCACCGTTAGCACAACTACCCATAGAGATAACCCAACGAGGTTCGGGCATCTAAAATACATATATTAAAAAAAAAAGGACCCCCACATACACATTTGTAAATTTCTTTACCTGATCGTAAACCTTTCTCAAAGCAGGTGCCATTTTGTTGGTTAAAGTACCGGCAACAATCATGACATCAGATTGACGAGGAGAGGCACGGAAAACAATACCAATACGATCTTGATCATAACGAGGAGCAGAACAATGCATCATTTCCTACATGACACGTTAATTTTTAAAAGATATCCCAGAAATTAAAAAAAACTTAAAACTTACAACAGCGCAACATGCTAAACCGAAAGTCATGGGCCAAATAGAACCTTCACGAGCCCAATTGACGACACGATCAACAGTAGACAAAACGTATTCTACAAACGAAAATACACATTAAAAAAAATTCTCCTCGTCAAAACTTGTCATTAATCTAACCTGCGCTGTTGTTAGGCTTCACTGTAATATCTTTGATCTGATCAATGTTTCTGACTGCTTGGGTTGACATTGCGCGGTATGATGCTGCTACCATTGGTTTAGGAGCTGTCACTAATGAACGAAAATAAACAATAAAAAACATTAAAACTCTTGATTCTTCCATGTTTCCTATCAAAATTCCTTCTTACACATTGCTGTCTTAGCGAATCGTAATCCAAGTGCGGTTGAAGCCATTATATAATTTAAATAGAGTAGGGAGATGGGTTTTTTGTGTTTACTGAAATTGAGGGGGGTGTTTAATACAAAAGGCCTAAGAGTCTATCAGGGCAAATTATTCGGACTGAATATAAATATCGCAAATTTGGGAGGAAAAAATAAAAAAGAGTCAGGGTTGGGGCATCAACCTTCAAGGGTGACGTAGACATCTTTTTTTTTTTTAGTGAGACAATGCCTCCCTTTTTGGTGTGACCCGATTGGTTGCATTAAAAATCAATTGACACTTTTAAAACTACAGCCTGATCTTCAATGTCAATATAAAAAAGTTGGGTCCAGAGCCATTCATGTATAGAAAATATTGTTTACAACTAGACGCTCCCTTGACATATGCGACATGCACATTTTTTTTAGAACAATATCAACTAGCTTTTTAGTTTATATAGTGCAATCGTTTGAGATATATCTTTATTATTAAGAATGAATTATGAGAATTTTGTTATTAAAAGTTAGATCAAGCCTCCAGCAAGGCCACCAGCGCCGCCGCCTGAAACACCTCCAAGAAGACCAGTAACAGTATCGAGACCAACGGGAGAGCCCTGAGATCCAGCTGGTTCAGCATAGTAATCATTGCTAGAAGTTGTCTTTCTCTTATTCAACTTTCTCTTGCTGACATATACAGCTCCGCTGCCTTGAGGAATACCATTGACATGAACATCGTTTCCTCTAGAGGTTCCCTTTGCAGAAGTGAAGCTGACCATTAAGCTAGCAATAGCTACCAATAAGAGAGTGGATGAATGCATTATATTTGTTATTTGTTAATGAGAATAATAATAAAAGAAAAAAAAAGCAAATACTTTGTTGATAGAGGTCCTTTTTATATTCTCAAGATCTCTAAAATAAAATGGGAGTATTTGGTTTGTAAAATAAACTAGTATAAAGAACCATACAAAGCAGGAGAGTTAAAGCATAAACTACTCCTACATTGGTATCTGTGGGAATAGAACTATGCAAATTGTTTTTGTTTCTTTCTTTATTGGTTTTGAGTGTTTTTAAAGCAATTTCGAAAAGGTTTTTTTTTATTTTGTATATGTGTATGTGTGTGTAAGAGAGAAAATACTCAAAAATAGGTCACCATAAATCAATTAGGAGTCTTCTTGATGAGACGTACCTTGTTTTTAGTTCTGACGACATCCTTTCCGTCATTCTCTGTTGGTTGCGTAATAAGATTTATCTCCTCTTCATCTGTAATGTAGTGAGTTTATAAGTTTGCGTTCTATTGTCACCATTGTACTCGCCTACCTGTTGAGTTGGGTGAAGAAGGGGGTGTTTCATCGTAAGATTTGTACAAAAAAGGATTTAGTTGTTTTAATCGTTTGCTTGTGATTGCTGGCTCGAATGGATCGCCAGTTCTTTTGTGTGTAACTTCGCAAATCATTGTGTTTTCGATCATTTCTTTTGCTTTGACTCTATTTTTCTTGTTTGGAACTAAACCCAACACCAAGCAACTTGCCTGCCCTAGGGTCAGTGATTCTTTACTTTTTTTGTCTTCTTTTAACATATTTTAAGTACTTTAGAAAAAAGTTGTGAAAAAAAAGCAGTAAGAAATAGAGGTTGTTGTTAAAAAATCGGTTGATATAAGGGTTATCATAATGATATATCAGTAAAAGATTGATCGATCGGGACAAGAGCGAAGTAGCAAGGCGAGTAAAAATGGCAACAAACAATATATTATGCTACAATCATACCGAAAAAAAGAAAGCCATTAGTGCTTCATTTACTCGCTTCCAGACTCCAATAAATATTGTTTTCAACTATGCGTGTCCCAGGTTATTATGATGTGTGTGCATTATAAATTTAAAGTTTTGTACAATCGGCTTTCCCAGCTTCGATTTTTTTTTATGCACTATAAGAACATCAGTTGTTAATTGGCACAGGGTTTTAATGATTTCCGATATACTTTATTTTTTTAATAAACAGCAAACCTATTATTAGACGATCTGCGTCAGAAAATTTAACCGTTATCATGGATACTTCAATGTACTTGATATTGGGAGATATTCAACATGAATAAGGGGTGAGAAAAAAAGAATGTCATGCAAAAGTGTGCATCGAGATAAACGCATTCATTCTTTTTTTAGATTGCTCATCATATGAATATGTGTATGTAATCCTTACACGTAGACACCTAAAAATCAGCAGCTTATTTTGTATTAACATTGGTACCACAAATATATTTTTTTATTAGTCATGCAAGAAATCAGAAAACCGGCTACGCATGTTTGGTTTTGCGATGATAATCTTACATCATTTCACTGGTATTAGCCACTTATAGTTATTACATGAGCCCCACCCCTTGAAAAAAATCTTATCTATTTTGATTTATTTGCCAATGAATTTTTGAAGACAGTCTGCCTGTAAATGTAGCGAACGGACTGAAAGCATATGTAATATTAATACATGTGCATATATAATTAGGAACACTATAAATAAATTGTAATATTCATTTGCATGTATTAATGATTTTTTTAAAAAACTCTTTTTATTTATTCAATTTCTTGCTTAACTAGAGAAATTACTATTGTTAAGTGACTAACATGTCAGTTATTTAAGCTTTACCGCCACAGTCCTTAATGGCAATGATATCTTTTCCGTAGGTTTCGGGAGTATCGGGATATTGGCCAGATGGCGTGCAGTCGGTCGGAGCATTTCTTTTTGACTTTCTTGGATCTCCTGTGGGGTTATAAGGACCACTGAAAGGAGTGATATATTGGGCATGGTCGTTACGAGTATTGGCAACAGCTGGTACAACAACAGTATTCACATTAAGAATAGGAGAATTGGAAACCAGATCGCGTTTTTTCATGGTCAATCGTGAAGGATGAACTTTTACACCGGCTCTCTTGACACGAATACCTTTGGGAGCGTCTTTTTTGGGAGCAACATTATTAAGAAGAGGACTAACAATAGGCAAATCTCTCTTTCCATGAGAACCATTATCCTTACAAGGTTTGGCTCCATCAGCTTTTTTGGGTTCAGGATGGGCTTTGGCACCGGATCTTCTGACATGAGAGTTCTTGTTGGAAGCAACCTTGGGTTGAATACCACGAAGAAGGTTATCAACAATGGGTACGGTTCTTTTTCCATGCTTGTCATTACAAGGCTTGGCAGCGACTACAACTTTCTTGGGTTCGGGTTTAGCTTTGTCGCATCCTCTCTTAGCGATAGTTGCTGATTGATCCATCCGCATGGTGCCAAAACCACCGCTAGTGACAGATCCAGATGCATCTACAAGGGATACGGCTCTCTTTCTTTTGGGATAAACTTTAACTCCTGCTCTCTTGTTGTAAAATCCCCCGGAGCTACCACTGGTAACCATCTTTCCAGCAGATGTACCTGAACCGGGAAGACCAATTACTGTAACATCACGTTTGTTGCGAGGGTAAAAACTATTGGGGTTATTGACATGATTTTGGAAAGCACTGTTGGATACAACTGGGTCACCAAAACTGTTAGCGCGTTCTTCAAACTCACTTGCTTGAGTTGCACTGACCATCAAGGCAGCAATAGCAATCGTGATAAAGGTGGTAGTAGAGAGCATTTTAGGTGTAAATAAGTTAAATGTATAAATAAAAATAAAAAAGAGGGAAAGGGACGAAAATGGAGTTTCTTTTATAGTTTTATTCAAATTCACAGCTTTTAGTTACCATCGAGTGCTTGCATGATCTTATAGGAGAATGCGTATATTGATGGGTAAAAAGAAATGAACCCCTATAATTTTCTACTTTCTTTCTTTGGTTTTTACTTGTCTCATAATTTATGAAGTATAACATAAAGACAAACAATTTCTTTGTAAATATATCGGCTCATGCTCACAATCAAATATAGATCTTTTAAACCATTATTTTGTTTTTGTCTCAAAGATATCTTGACATAACAACCGATATCTAATTATTCATCTAATAGACTGTAATACCAGCTTATCCTTTTTGGTTCGATACCCCCCTGATATAAACACTCATAACGTGTTAAAGTAGCATCACTTTAAATCAAAAGGGGACTTGTAATAATGAAAGGGAGTTTTTGTGCTGTTTTTATTTTGAAAGAAGGGGAACCAAAACACGCAAATCACTCACACTTCAAAAAAAAAAGGCACGAATATGTGAATATTAATTTACATGATATTTTTTTTTTTAATAAAATATTATCCATATGACCTATCTGATGTATATAAAAAGCGAAAGCTTTAAATAGATAATGAAATATTACTTTTAGGCTGCATAGTTGATCACACCCTATTTATAAATCGAAACTAGATTCTTTTTTATTATTATTATTATTATTGTGCTATGAATATGCAGAAGTTACATAAAACGCAAAAACAATAATCAATGTTAGGGATTATTTTACTGAAGTAATTAGTACACTCAATATCAAATATCATGCATGTGTACTTTTTGATGATGAACAAATATAGCGATATGTGTATCAGCTTAGATTCGGTGGCTTAATTAAGCATGGATCATTAGACAAAACAATACGTATTCCACGCTATCCGTCAGTATGTGCCACATGAAACAAACAATTCCAAACTCTCGGGCGCCATTTAATATAACCAAGCGGGGGGAAACAGAAGAAGAAAACAGCTGTACATGTATTAAAAATACCTCCTCTTCAGGATTTTCGTGGATTACCGTGGATGATCCACACAAAACGTTAATCCCTGTCGGGCCGGACCAGAATTCAGAAAAATATAAACATATTGCTGATCAATATTTTAAATAAAAAACATAGGTCCTATTTGTTTAAGCCTACAGTGCTTGATTGTTATGTTACGAATATTTGCAATAATTGCTGCTCGACCAAAAACCGAAATAAGAAATCATTATCTGAGTCGAAATGCGATTGGGGATAAATCAGATAAGCGTTACACAGAGAGCATAAACAGTTTATTTTCGAAGATTGGAAACAAAAACAGAATATTTATAATTCACTACGGATTTCGCTAGTGGAGGGGGTTTCTATATGTACAGGTATATAAGATAATCACATTTAAGAGCTTTGTATAACTTCTAATCCAGTATCTTCCTTTTCCAATACTTCCAATACCGCTTCTTCCTGTTTCGAGGCATTGTTCAGCCAACTTAAGTATGCATTCCATACGATGCCTAAGCTACTGACAAACGGCAATCTATACTGAAGGGGCATAAACTTAAAGTTCACAAACTGCACAAGTGGCCAAACTTTATAATTTGCGATGAGAGCAGGCATATAGGCATCTCTAAACTTTTCTTTCACGTTCTCCCATTTTCCACCTTCAGCTAAACCCATCACAGTAAAAAATAATACCAAACCTGCAGGAGCAAACAACGCTTGATCGGTCACCATACGTTTAATAGCCATACCGTTGGCTTGTTTGGTGATTTGACTTTGAACGGCCTTGGTGACGGCACCTGTAACAACAGGCATAGGGAAGTATTTATCCAAAAATATGTACCATTTTCCACCCAAAGGTGCAACACAGAAATTGTAGGCTGCAAATCGAAGTGTTCTTTTAAAATCCCAGGTGTTTGAGATTGTCCACATACTTTCATGCTTTTTTATGCTATCGGGGACAATGGCACTATTGATTTTTTTAGATTTGTCGTATAAAGCAATGCCTTGAGCCATACTATCACTGATTGCACCGAGAAATCCATTTGCAACACAGAGAGTTAAAATCGGTCTTTTATTGTACGATTTGTTATAAAATGCTTTAAAAGATCTTAATCCATTCATATTTGAGGTTAAAAATGCAGAAGAAAAAGAGAAAGAGTGAGCGAAAAAAAATAAAATTGGATGGCCTTTTCCCTTTTAAAACCCCTCCTTTAATCCATGACAAACCCAAAAAAAGACTGGGGGTTTTATTGTTTTTTGTTTCGGATGGTTAATATTTCTTTGACTGATAGCCTCGTTTATTACACAATATCAAATTTGTAATGGACTAAAAATTTAATAGTTGACGTCAGTTTTATGCATTTGGTTAAAGCTCCCCCAGCATTTTATAATTCTTACGTCAATAGACTTGTAAATAATCAAGGAACCAGCCAGATATTTTATCGCAAGCATGACGTTAGGTCCAATATCAACTGTCAGTGCAATTTGGTGCGAAAGTTTGTTGAAATGCTGAAGTGCTTTATAGCCGAGATCTACCGTAAGTTTGACATTAGTGTCGTCCATTTTGCTTTATTTCAAAAAAAAAAGAGTCTTCTCCCAGGAGAAAAAAAAAAATCCGGACTAAAATGTGTGGTGGTAGTCACAGGCCAGAATGAAATAACGCCTTCTTGGCTTGGATTAGCATTGACATGCATGAACATGGTTAGAAATTGTTACAAAAATGTTGTGCTAAAGCGCTATATTATTTGATTTAATTTTTTTATGACTCTATTAAATATCAAAAGCAGATCTTGAGAGGCACTGAGGTAAGGATTTATGAGTGGGCTTGAATGGTCGAAACACAATCTGATGCGTAACTCCAATCATGCATGAGAAGAGAACATCCCTTTGGATAAACGATTATAAGATTTACATATTTAATGGTCACGATTTACATATTTTATAATAGATGTGTACAATTAACGTCTTAAAAAAGACTCGTTGGTCATTCCACGTTGTCGCATGGCACAGACTTGGGCAGCGATGGTAGGACTTGTGTTTCGTGATATAGGGGAAGGGGTTTCTTCTATATCATTTATTAGACATAATGCGTAATTAATATACTATACTACTTTAAATACCTGTAATAGGGGATGGTGTTTCTTTGGTAATGGTAGGATTGGAGCGGAATTTACTAAAGCCTTCTAGTGCCTCATACTCGGCACAGCTAATATCAACAGTATTACTATCGTTATTACTGTAGCCATTCTTCTCATCTAATTGAATATTTTTTAAGTGCTCTATCGGTAGCCGAAGATCATCAACCGATATTCTTCTTCTTGCGATATTTGGATCTCGCGGATATTGATATGGTGCAGGTGATATAAGTGTAGATTCAGATGAGTGTGTAGATGTGGATGATCTACGACGCAAGTCACCATGATAGCCTTCAAAGTCTTCTTGTTGAACTGGTAATGGTGCATAGTAGCTGCTTTGATATGATTCTCGTCTGACCGGCCATGATGAACGGTTACGAGGTACATTGTATGATTTTGTTAATACATCATGACTGTAAAATTGTGACGGGACGTCCTGAGGGTGTGATAAACGATAATTGCTTGATGGATACGGTGCGCTGCTATGAGTCGAGAAAGAAGCTCTTCGTGTGGGTAATGGTAATATCCTACTATTCATCATGGATGTTTGTCCGGGTGGAGGTACAAATGATGTTGCCATAATCAAGTCGGATATATTTCCTTGTCGACCACTCCAACAGTTAAATTCGGTCTTGATTGGACTCATGGGCTCAGTTTTAATTTGAGTTGCGTTTGGTCTGGGTGCCAGATATCCTTGTGCGGAAAAGTTTGTGTCCATTTTGTTAGTTGATCTCGGTGACACTTTTTTGTTCTTCTCATGAGTTTGAGTATGTTGCATCATATTATCAAATCTACTAAACATTCTGCCGCAGTCAGGCACAATGCATTTATACGGTTTCTAGAATGAATGCGTAAGTCAATTGATAAATTTAAATGTTATTAAGTAACTAACTTCTCCTGTATGTTTCCGTTCATGTCTTGCTAAATGCTCACTTCTGGTGAATACCATGTCACAATTTCCATATCCGGAGCATCGAAATAGTTTAGGTGGAGCTCTTTGTCCGCTCGACTTTCTTCTGTTTGGCATTTTTGATAATAATTTAAAAATAAAATAAGAGAGAAAGATGGGAAAATATGTGTGGATTTATTCTGATCGGTCTATTTTAGCCATTTTTTTTTCATGAGTGAAACACCAAAATCTTAATGTGAAAATAAAGCGTTACTCCAGGGCGACTTGAGACACAGATAGAATCTAATTCGCGTTATTCCAGTTGCATTGTCTTATCCGTCACAATCTGTATCACACCCACCTGATCCCTTTTTTTTCATTGACAGTAACCAACTCCCCTGTATGCTGTCACAAATTGCTTTAAAACCACATTTTTGTATCACTGATGTATAGTCTCCTGACATTTTATCTGGTTAATTTTCCTCTGTTTTCAAATTAAACTTATGACCTTCCAGGCACTTGTACCGATACAGATATTTTGCCGTCCAATCAGAATCTATTCACGCATGTGTCTATCTATTAAAATTGATAACAGGCCGACTGAAAAAGGATCTTAATTGGTGCCATGCTTGAAATATAAAAATATTATTGTAATCAATCAGACTTTTGAGTACTGATGAATTAAAGGACATGATAGCTCCTGGGTTCCTTTTTAAAAAGGAGATCTAAATAGTGATTTAAAGATATCAACAGAAATCTCGACCATTTATGCATTGTAACCTAAAATGAGGTTACCTTATAACCAATTACAATTATTTAGTAAATCTCAAAACTAATTTTGCATAAAGAAACTAAAGGAAACAGTAACGAGTGGGTAAGTCTAGAACAAGAGAATGACAAAAAATAATCTTCAAAGTTGTCATTAGTATGATGATACATTATTGCATCATATATATAGAGCTTTAATAAAACGCATTGACATCAATATAGTGTAACATTTTATTCCTCACAAGGTAGGTTAGCAAACACTTCCGTAAGTCCGTGCAGTCGATATCGTCTACTTAGAGCGCTGTTGTAACTGGCGAAAAAGATCTCCTGGAATCTTGTCTCATCACGTCAATATAAATCAGGTGTATAAAATTCAAAACCCGGATAAAAAAGTTTTTTTTTTTAAGACGGACGCCAAAAGAAAAAAGTTATTTCTTTTTTTGTGTCAAGCACCGGGACAATTGAGCATCGGTTCTGGTAAGCCCTCCTTGGTTTTACGGTAAATAAGAAATATAATCACCAACATATGATCATATTCGCTAACCACATGGTATTTAATGTCTACTCACTGGTTCCACTAACGCTAGCAAGCTAACCCCAGGAACAAGGATGGATATGTAACTGTCAGTCGTGTGTATCTTGTTCCTTATGAGTAACGCCGACTGGAGAAACCCCACCCAAACTGCTTTGGGAAGGCCCTCGCTGCATTGTCTTAATGCAGACGTAAATTCCCGATGTCTGAAACATAACGCCCAAGACTCAAGCATCTATTTATACTAAGCAGGAGATTAGTGGTAATATGAACAATCGATCGACTCTAGCTCCCAACAACTGTTATACTCTTTTCGTGAAAGGAAGGGGTTGTATTATGATAACAGAATTCTAGAGTAAGAGAAAGAAAAAAATGGAGGCATTCAATCCGTTGCTATATTTAATTTCTAATGTATGTAAAAGTTTATTTATTATATTATGTTACAAAAAGTGGATGTGAAGAGGGGATTCTATAATTAAAAATAATTTGTGGTTATATTTTCTTGATAAAAAGAGTAAGATTTAATGCTTGGCACCACTTCTCTTCAATAAGGTGACTTCGGCCTTCAATTCAGGTAAAGGACGATGACCAGCAGCGGGAGTAGGCATATAGCCGACCTTAATTAAGTAAGCGTAATAGAGACCCAAGAGATCATCACCCATCAAAGGCTGCTTGATATTATCCAAGGCCAAGACGGCTTGGGTGTTTGAGTCATTCAATTGAGCACTCTTGGTAGATGTTGGTAAATCGTCAAGGACAAAATGAAGAAGAGGGAAGAGAGAATGGTCTTGAGACTTGAGAGTATATTCCATTAACTTGTTTCTCCAATCAATATATTCGGTTTGTTGAACTTGGTAACCATAAGTAAGCAAAGTACCAAACATTTCATTGTAAGTAAAACCAGAAGGATGAGTCACTTGAAGGACACCGAGCTTTGTAGACTCAGCATCATGATAGGCAGCACCAGCGACTACAGAAGCAACATAATCCACAGCACAACAATTGACAGAGTTGGAAATGGCAGGAATATAACCAAGCTCAACACAGCCCTTTAACAAACGCCAAATGAAATCATCGGTATTTGTAACACCGGAGCGAGAATCACCCAAAATATAACCAGGACGAACGATAGTAGCAGGCATGCCTCTGTTTCTTGCCTCCAAAATAAGCTTCTCAGCAACCCACTTACTTTGTCCATAACCATTTTCGAGTCCTGTGCGACCACCCTCAAGATCGTTGTCCTCGGATACAGGAGCACCAGTTTCAATAAATTCAGGGGTATCAAGAACAGAGGTAGAAGAGACGAAATGGAATGATTTTTGTTGTTGTTCAGAAGCTAAACGCATGGCCCAAAGAGTACCAATAACATTAGGAGCACGTAATTGATGGTAAGGATAAATCCAGTGAACAAGGGCACCATTGTGTACAACAGCGTCAGCAGTAGAAGCACAGCGAGTCCAATCGGCCTCAGATAAACCAAGACGATCGCTAGCCAAGTCACCACATATAGCCTCAATACGAGATTCCCAAGCTTCGTTCCAGACCAAATGATCGATAGCAGCTTGCTTGACACGTTGGAAAGCACCGGCAGCATCCTTGGCACGGACAATACATATAACCTTCTTGGTGTTTTCATAGCTCAAGAGCTTATCGAGAATAAAGGCACCCAAGAAACCAGTTCCACCAGTTAAAATAAAAGTACGACCTTCAGCAGAGGGAGTAACCAAAGGACCATAAGTGCTTTGAAGAAATTCGTTGCCCAAAAGCCCAATATCAGCAGCATAATCAACTTCTTCCTTCTTTTCCTCCTTGACAGTATCGAGGCTGCTCTCAAGTAAAAGATCACTGCTTTGCAATTTGGCGACTTCACGAGCAAGACCAGCAATAGTGGGTTCAGCAAAGACAAGACCAAGAGGAGCTTCGACCTGGAATTTTTGTCTGATTTCAAAAATGAGACGAGTGGCAATTAAAGAATGACCACCAATGTCGAAGAAATTGTCATTTAATCCAATAACAGGGTCAGAAGAAGGAAGGAGACTTTTCCAGATGTCATGAATGATTGCTTCATTTTGAGTCATTTTAGGAAGATTGGAATTATCAGAAGTAGCAGCGGTGCTTGCATTCTTGTTAAATTGAGCAGTATCAGGGAAAGGCAAAGCATTCTTGTCAACCTTACCATTAGGAGTAAGAGGCATACGAACCAAGGGAACAAAGATGGCAGGAATAGCATAGGATGGAAGCTTTTGCTTCAAGTAATCACGGATATTCTTGATCAATCTACGGAAGTGGTAGCTGGAACGCAATTCATTCTCATCGTGGCTATCACCATTCTCTTCTGTGGCACTGGCAAAATCACCTTCAGCGGCAGCTTGGTTAGGGACAAAATAGGCAACAAGAGTCTGTTCTTCGTTCTTATCACGACGCACCAGAGTAACGTTTTCACGAATGTAAGGATGTTGAGATAAATGTGTATCGATTTCACCTAATTCAATACGGAAACCACGGATCTTGACTTGATCATCAGCTCTGCCAGTACATTCAACGTTACCATCAGGACGATAACGACCCAAATCACCAGAACGATACATACGATCACGCTTGCCCAAGTAATATTGCTTCCAGGCATCACCTTCAACACAGGATTCATCCTTACCGTCATCAACACAAGGTGCGGGGACAAACCAGTTAGGAATAAATTTTTCAGCAGTAGCCTCAGGTAATTGCAAGTAACCTTCAGCAAGACCAGGCGCACGAACATAAATCTCACCAATCTCACCAACACCACACATCTTTGTACGATCATGGCGGTTGACAACTAAAAGTTGAACATTGACCATACCCTTACCGGCAGCAATCACTTCCTTTTGAGATGACAAGAAAGCAGGATGTGAAGAACGAGCAGGAACAATGAAATGTGAGACTGAACGCTGAGTTTCAGTGGTACCATACATATTGATGACAGCAACATTTGGAGCAAATTTCTGAATACGAGCAGCATCACGCTTGGTCAAGATGTCACCGACAAAGAAGGCATTGATAAGAGAAGGGATTTCAACTTGAGCATGAGAGGATAAAAGTTGACCCATAGCAGGAGTTAAATGAGTCACTGTCACCTTGGACTTACTCATCCATTCAGCTAACTTTCCAGGAATACCAATATCTTCAGCAGTAGGAATATGCAATTCAGAACCCAAAAAGAGAGGTGTAAAAATATCACGTTGGATAGGATCATGAGCAATACCAGAAAGCATAGTGAATTTATCGGACTCGGAAATACCAAAAGTCTCGGCCATCCAAGGATAGAAATGGGTTAAAGAGAAATGTCTACCACGAACACCCTTAGGAATACCAGTACTACCACTAGTGAAACTCAATGTACCAATACTATCAGGACCAATAACAATACCAGTATCTTGAGAAGCCTTTGCACGAACACTATCAAGTACATCCACACCATCCAAAGCTCCACCGGATAAAACACCATCCTTACCAATCTTGAGATTGGGAATCTCGCACACGATATTTTGTTCCTTCTTAATATAATCTCTTACAGAGTCAGCAATCTTACCGGCTTCCTTTAGGACAATCAAACCACGAGGCTTGGCAACAGAAAGATAGATTTCTTGACGAGCAGGAGGATAAGCAGGATCAATTACACTAAAAGTAGCACCTGACTTGAGGACACCCATAATTGCAATAACAAGATCCACACCTCTATAAGCATAAATCATGACAACATCCTCTCTTTGAATACCTCCAGCGACCAAATGATGAGCGACGGTATTGGATGCATGATGGATAGTTTCATAATTATAAGTGATAGTGTCTGTCGAGTTTTCCAGTGATTCTACAATGCAAGTACGACTGGGATGCTTCTTAGCGTTAGCGGAAAAAATATCAGTAATAGCACCTCTCCATTGCGACCAATGCAAATCGGCAGTAGGATCAGGGAGCGGAGATCCAGCTAATCCAGAGTCAGACAAAGGGATCTGTCCAACAGCTTGCGACTTGGCTCCAGTTTCAATGATGGTGGCTAATTGAGAAAACAAATATTCAATACGTCTTGGGGAAAATAAGATTTGGTTATAAACAACACGGATATTGACGGGACGGAAGAAAGATGTTCTTAAAGATGAAGTTGATTCGGGTGATGAAATATATACAGTTAAATCAGAACTAGCAGAGTTGCTAGCTAAATGTTGTTGAGAGGGTGTATCAATTTCGTTATAAAAACGAACGCGACATAAAGGACGTCTACTATCGGGATCTGTTCCTTCATAAATAGCATCTGATAATTGTTCAAAGGGGACCTCTTGGCTCAATGCCTCTTTTTCAACCTAATCCAAAAAAGCTCGTTAGATACCAAAATACAGCACCTTTCTATGTAAAAATAAATAAATCTAAATTTACCTTTGCCACCATCTCAATGACGTTTTCAAATGTAGTAGAAGGATCCACGTTAAGTCTCAAGACGAGAGGGTTTCCGGATGGAGAAGAAGTACCGATAGCGAATTCTTCATCGCCAGTATATCTTTGAAGGAGCACAGAGAATGCAGCCAAAATAACAGAGAAGGGTGTAGGACGAACATCAGACATAGATACTTGAACGAGACTCATCAATGTCTTTTCGGAAAGATCAAATGTTTGAACTTCTTCGACTGTACGAGCAGGTGAAGGTCTTGGATAATCGGTGGGTACTTGCAAGTCTGTCAAGTTATGGAGACGATTCTTCCATGCTGCTATATTTTCATTAGCATTCACCATTTTTTATATGTGTGTATTTTTCAGAAGAAGAAAAAAAAAGGATAAAGGGATATTTATTCTAAAAAATGCAAATAAAATCAAATCGTTATAAATACCCTGTAACCTAATTACTTATTATGGGAATTCATATAGAGATGGAAAAGAGATCAACAGTCATGGAGCCTTAAAACTCGGGCTTTCAAAAAATATCTAGCTAGAAATCAATCAAAAAGATGAAACTTCCTTATTAGGCTTTTGCGAAAAGATTGAAATGATCAAATTGGCAACTTTTACCACATCATCATGATTTATCAAAACAGAATCTTTTATTTCGCTTTAAATTATAAGCTCAAACGGGGCTCTTCTCTCACTTACACTAACAATTAAGTTCTTGTTTTTTCCGATATCATTTGTGACTATATTGCACAAAGGAAGATTACCTTCATGCGTTATTCGCAATAAATTTTGGGAGAAATAACGCAGACATTTATGTCAATTTTAAGGTACCAACTAGTTAAATTCTTATGCTCTGCTATACCTATTATTTAACATCACTATCCATGAAAATGCAACCAAAGAGTGGTTTAAGCCAACAAACATTGCAGTTAGAAGTCAGCAAATGGGGGGGGGGGTTTTACCTTTTGCATAAAGCTATTAACCTAATTTGTTTATGGAATATACAAGTTGTAGGCATTTGGGCATTTCTCTTCATCCCATTACAAAATCATTTTTGTCACTGAATTATATTTTATTAAAGTATCTGATTGATGACAGCCCATCAAACAAAGCTAATATCCAACTCATCATAGAAAATCAGGATTATAGCAAGGAAAACTCAAAAAGTAAGTGTCGCCACACGATGTTGATTAAATCATTTTTAGAAAATAGTGCTATGAAAAAAATAAAGAAAGTATATTCATTGTTCCTCTGGAAGTTATAACGCCCGTATTTTATTGCGTGCAAAGAACCGTTTCAAAACTCCGCCTCAATGTATTGCACGGTACCTCCTCATGCATTGTGCTATGAGCATACCCAAATACCATTTCCTATCCAAACTGGTCCAAATGCCATTCTTTTTTTAATTAATATGTACGGTTAAATGCTTGTTTATATATTAAGTATATGAGCGTGAGGTCTTTTTTATGAGTTTACTAATCTTGAGCCGGTTTAGGACTTGCATCTCTACCATTAGTTGTTTCTTCCAAGTCAATATTGTCAGATGCAACTCTTGAGTAGCTGAGTTTGCTATTTACTGCCTTGTAATATCGAGTGACAATGATCGCAAAATAGAACTACGTGTAGAAAAAAAAACGAAGAAAGGTTAATAAAGCTGCCTATTATTTTTGTTTTGACTTTGTTCATATTACATGAATTAATCTTAATAAAACCAAAACGGCAATGCTGACTTGACTTTCCATTTTAAACAAACGTTCATGCTCAGCTAAGGCTTCCGGGTCTTTTGCCGATGAATCGGATAAACTATGATCTGTATAAACAAACCATGTCACTCCAAACCAAATTGTTGAGAACAAACTCACAACACAGTCCAGCCAAAACATCATTGTATACCAACGAAGAATTCGTACTTTGTCCTATTTTTATTTTTTTATTTTTATATGTGTTGGTAACTTGTTTCTAGCGTATTCATGCATTTTTTTTCTGGGGCGGAAAGACTTACCTGGTGCAAACCGTATAAGCCATACGAAAAGACTGCAATTGCAAATACGCAGTAAAAATACACCAGAGTTGCTATTTTGTCACTAAAATCAAATGATAGAATACCATAGAATCCAGATAGTTTGTTCAACTTTCGATGAGTTTAACACGATGTCTATGATGAAGGTTAAAAATTACTTACGATGCCAAATATTGTAATGAGAGTAACGCCTATAATCGTTTCAGAATTAAAATTTTAGAGTCCCATATATGACATCACAAACCTGTCTTTATTGGAACAATTCCACAACAATGCCTTCCTTTTGCAAATGGCATATTTTCTGATCAGCGAGTGTGCAAAAAGAAGCTTTTTTGGGTCGGAATTCAATCTTTGGCTTCTTATAAACTGATACTCCGGTGCCACCGGTGCCACCTGTGCCGATTGGTGGAAATGGAAAAATATGCCCGTGGGTCTTCATTGGTTACAGTATTAGCACTTTAAATTCATACCTTAAAATGTTTTCAGATGAACAAAAATATATTTCAGACAGCAGTAAAAAAAAAAAAAATCAGACAGACGTGAATATATATATATTCAGATAGAATAAGAGAAATACTCAATCGATCTAAATATCTACCTTCGCTATGACAAAATTGAATATGAGAAAATTACTTATAATTATACGTTAACGGGATTTTTTCTTCTGTTTATTTTATTTTACGATCATACACGAGTAAGAATCTCGAACCTGAGGGCTGAAAACAAAGATAGTCTGTTTTCTACAAGCTTTAAACATACTGTCACATTGTAAATCTTATAAGGCATCAATGTTAGATCATGTTTAAATGCCCAGTCTTTCCAAAAAACATGTTGCCTACCACCGCAAAATCCCAGAGACGGCCAATTTTTGGCAAATAGTTACCTGTCACGGATACGGTCAATTTTAGAGTCACCGTATCCGTGACGGATACGGCCAATTTTTCCAATTTTTCACCGTAACCGTGACGGACGCGGATTTTAAATTCACCATATCCGTGACGGATACGGCCAATTGTTCCCATTTTTCACCATATCCGTGACGGATACTGCCATTATTTTATTATTTTCACCATATCCGTGACGGATACTGCCATTATTTTATTATTTTCACCATATCCGTGACGGATACTGCCATTATTTTATTATTTTCACCGTATCCGTGACTGAAAGGGTCAATTTATTTCCGTTATTGACCGTGCATTTGACGGATTTTATGGAATTGTTCAGGGTTATATCCTATATTTTCCGGAATCTTTAAACACTCATTGCTATTGCAAAAATTAATACACCGTTGTACTGTTGGACAGTTATATTTAATAGTTATGTTTATAAAAAAAAATTATTTATTATGTGAAGACAATTTGTATTGATAATAAAAGATATTACGATGTATTTTATTAAAAGAATATATTATGAGAGCTATTAAAAAGAAATAAAGACCAAATTCTAATACGGTGTAGCCCATTGTTTGGTAGTGGAGTATCATAAATAGAACAGTGATAATCCTATAATCAAAATTATTAATAGGCGATTAACATATTTCATATGTATCATTTTATATACCTTATTCTATAGCCAACTTCATTGCCATTTTATCTATAACAATATTATCAGAATATATCAACACAAACAAAGAGATCAAGTTACTTAAGTTTCAATAAACACGAGCAGAAACTAAAAAAATAGCAATGACTCACCTTATCAGATGCCAAAATACCACACACAATAGTTTACATCGGGAAAGCTTTAGACAGTAACAGAGTATGCCACATTTTATTATTTACAGAATATTTATATAAAAAAGAATTGGGGAAAGAAGAGTAGTTTGTAAAAATAATCTTTTAAATAAGAGTGCGAAACTTATGTAACGTCAAACACACAGAATGGTCAAAAGATTGACCGTATCCGCTACGGTGACGGGATTATCAAAAGTTGACCGTATCCGTGACGGTGACGGTATGGTCAAAAATTGGCCGTGGCCGTGACGGAGACGGAATCATCAAAAATTGACCATATCCGTGACGGAGACGGTCAATTTATAATCTTGCCCCGTCCAGGATACAGAATGACAAAAAATTGACCAGATCCGTCACGGATACGGTCAATTTATAAACTTGCCCCGTCCAGGATACAGAATGAGCGAAAATTGACCAGATCCGTCACGGATACGGTCATTTTTCAAAAATTCCCGTCCAGGATACAGAATAGCCAAAAATTGACCAGATCCGTCACGGATACGGCCAAAATCGTTGTTAACCTTCACCGTAATTTTGCGGTGTACTATTTACAAACACTTTGACCCAATTTTTGGTCAAAACAATTATAACTCTCTTATACAAGTATCTAAGGAAGATATTTATGGAACACTATAAATGTTCAATAGGAACATCTCTACTCCTTTCATTACAGTCAACGAAATTAGATTGCGCCAATAAAAAAATTGCAGGACACAAACAAAGGTGATGTAGGTCAGCATCGCAATTTAAACATTTTATCAGGTTTAAGCTTTGAACTTAGTAAAATAAATTGAAAAACTGCATATGTATTGAGGCGTTTTTATATATATATATATATATATCTCGTACTTACCGCATATTTTGTCTTTAATGCATAGATAAAGTAGTTACATATAATATTTTCAAAGTTTTCAATATAATAATTATTGTACGTTGTTGCGACAGTCTCGCATGCAGTTGATAAAGATTGTCCATAATTTTTTAACCCATTTTCTGGAACAAACAAGTTACCATTCATAGTGGCGGATAGTCCAGCAAAAGAGCTTATAAGTTGAGGCAAATCTAAATTCTGACCTGCAGGTCGTTCCTTTTTCTTGTCTTTGTACGCCTGTAGAATTGACCTTACTTCATTTGAGCTACCCCTAATGACCCTTGAAATAGTATACCAAAAAATTGTTCAAAGAAGTCATTTGTTAACTTGGTTGGGTATTGCAGAATAAAAAAGTTAACAAATAGTTGGGCTTTGAATAAGACTTCACAGATAGAACTTGATATATCTTTGATCTTTTTAAAGAGCTGGTTTTGTTTTGAGTATTAATGCAGAAAGTATCAAATGGAACAGACAAAGTATATCTTTGATAGTTTAATCCAAGTTTGATTTTTAGAAGTTCTGATAGCTTTAGATTATAGTTTTTGTATTGACGACTTCTCGCAGAATTATGCCCCTTCTCTTGGCAGGAGCTACATTTACTGCTGGAGGATGATGCTGCTGAAGTGCTAGCTTAGCGACTTCTCTTTGTACTCTTTTTTGCTATTATTACATGAGGAGAGTCTTTTCTCTTAATAGCTTTATATACAAAAATTAGTTTGTGATACATAGGAAATGTATAAAGTGTTTCTTTTCTCTTACATGTCCTCTTAGGGGTTTGAGTGGTTGAGCTTTCCTTCGCACTATCAGATTTAACCTTTTCCAGCTTTGCACGTTTTTTGAGGATAATTAATTTCTCCACCTCGGGGTAAATAGGTGTACGTGGCATTAGTTAATTGAAATAGAAGTAAAAAGAGTTCAAGACAACTTTTTTTCAATCAAAATTAAATAAACAAGAATGCGAAAGTCGGCTGTATCAAGAAATTAGTGTATAATCATGTATATGATCAAGTATTTACACATCCCCAGCTATCTTCTATACCTGTTGATATTCTCGCCCTTTTTGATCCGCATGTGGGCAATAATATCACAGGTTTCTTAGATCCTTTAATTTTAGAGGTGAAGGATCGCATTTCTACGCTTCCGCTATATAAAGAAAGGTTGAACAATGAACCCTTCAGAATTTTACAGCGTTATGGTATATCCTTAAAAAATACGATGATATATACAACGCCCAAGCTACTCAAAATGACAAAATCGATTCGATGAAAGCTCCACTCCCAAGACGTTTTAGTTTATTCCAAATCCTTCATTACACTGGCGGTTCATGAAGATTGATTCCCAGAACCTAAGTGGAATTTTTCCAGATGCTAAGCAGAATAAACAACCTAATGAATCCTCTTTCGATCATCAACAAAAATGCTCTATCAAATATTTAACTTTAAGAGGCTGGGTATTCAGAAGTATGCCTTACTATTACATATATCTATGAATCGAACTAGCGACTAATATATAAATATAGTTATGAAAATCTTCAAGCATTGCCTGAGCAAAAAGAAAAATATTTCTCAACGGATTATATACTGATGGCTACACTTGCAGAGTTCTTTTTGCTAGAAAAGTTCTTCGATCCTCACCAGAAGAGAACATCCGTCTAGAGTTAGATGATTTTTCAAGCGAAGAGGTCAACAAGCACTTCCGTCCGTGTACTGTAAGATCCAGGAAGACGAGAACCGTTTTGTGCTAAAATCGCACTTAGAAATAATAAAATAAAATAAATAAATCGTCGATCCCACATGATCGACTCATATACCAAATACAATATCACAAAAGAAAAGAACATCAGGTATAAAAACTGAGTTACTACTTTAGAACTCAGTTTGACTTAAGATTTCTTAGAACCATCGTCCTCTCAATTCTGACAGAACAATAAGACTAGTTCATTGTTTACGAATCAATCCAATCATAAAGGCAATAACTGCTTAAATTTAAGGCACCATCGGACATGTATTATACCACCCAATGGTACCTTCATTAACTATTAGATAACCGTTTAAAATACAGATCCCAATAACTATAAATGCCCTGCCTTCTACTATAATGTACAAGGTAATTCAGTTTTAAAACTAATAATAAGAA